>NC_081543.1:5774403-5859730 GCF_901000735.1 Corylus avellana
TTATTCCTTTAATTCAACTTATAAAAATGTTACGCGTCTATTTATAAAATATTATTTTAACTTGAAAAAATTATTGATTTTCCTCTGAATTATTTATTTATTTATTTATTTTTTGATTCGCTTAAAAGATGTAAAATTATTGACGTATAAATTTTCAGTGGAACGACACCAATAGGATTCTCTTTATTGAAAATGTTTTATAAAAATATATTTAAAGATAAAAGTAATAGAGATGCTTCTATGCCATGTTATTTGCAGGATGGATGAGATGACTTTTGCCATTGAACTGTGAAATTGGAAAGAGCTTAATGCTTTTAGTTTTGGGCTGTAAACCACAAGATTCATTCATTGAAAAGAGCTTAATGCTGTTGGACTGTAAACAACAAAATTGATTCACTTATTTAGGCTTAAGCCACTTAAGTAACAATTAGTTTGATTAAAATATAATTTGTCCAAAACTAAATTGAAATTATTATGTTTACTTGTTTTAATCACATAAATTGAGTTGGTAAATCCCAACCCAAAGAGAGAGAGAATAGTTGAGACTTTGCTGGGGGTGAAGTGAAGGAGAACAGAACAAGAATTTATAACACTGAAAGGTAAAGAGACTTGGGAGGATATCAATTTTTTTCTCTTTAAGCCCATTTTCTCAAATCCCTCAAATCGGGGAAATTTAAGAAAAGAGCACATCAACAACACATTTCAAGGGGCCTCTTATACTCTTTTCTGCAGGCAAGCACTTCCCATTACAATTTTTCTTTCATATTCCCCATGGATCAAGAAATAAAGCAAGGAAAAGTAGATAATGAACACAAGTCCTTAAATCAAACATAACAGAAGAGTAAAAGGTAATAGAACTTTGTTCCAGATCCACATCAACCAACCCAGTATACCCACAAGTCTTAAGAAAAGCAAGCTATAAAGGCCCACAAAAATCTCCAGCTAAAATTGCAACAACAGTCCTTCAATAATTTATATAAATAAACTACTTGGGGCCAATGTCCTTGAGAGCGCAAATCTGCTCCTCTCCCATTGCGGACATCACAGTCACAACCAGGTCCTTGCCATCGCCAAACCCATCCTTGATCTGTGCACACACACCCATCAATGATGTAATAAGTTATAATCAATCATACAGAACATAAGAAAAAGTAGAATCATAATCAAATGTTCATCTTCCAGGGGCAATTTAATACATGATAGTAAAGATAGATGCCCCTACATTTACCATGTTTCCAGAAAGGCAATTTAACAAAAAGAGAACCCATCTCAGGAAAGGAAATGCAGGTTCAACCAACCTGGGTCAGCAAACTATCATCGGTTGGGAGCCTCAGATCATCCTTGGTGTTCCCATTTTCAGTCAGCAAACTCACCTGAAAGGAATTTAAAGTAGTAAGAAACCAAATTTCAGGTGAAAAATAGAGTTAACCGAAGGAATAATGAAAGAAAAATGAGAACTTGTACATACAAATCCATCCTCAGATATATCAATCAGCTGATAGTCAGTACGATTGACATGAGGAACCTGTATAACAAACAAACACAGACACAAACATCTTTTAATACAGAGAACTTAACTTGTTAGGAAAAAAAAGGTCATCAAATTGAGATAATACTACAAATAAAATTACTACATACATCACAATTGTGAGAAGAGGGCACAATATCTTCGAGTTTCTTGCCAGTAAAAATATCAATTCCAACAAAGTGGCACTTAGCATGACCGTGCTTGCCGGTCTTGGAGGTGGAAACTTCAACCACCTGTCACAAAAAAACACTTAGGATATCAAGCCTCAATTCCCGGAAAAGGGATCCAATAAAAGTATACCAAGAAGATCATACAGCCAAATTTTCATATACAGAGCGAGTACTGAACACCACAGATATTCTAAGCTCAAGAAAAAAATAATGGATTTCGGTAACAGAAGAATCATATATAATAAGATCATGATTTGAAACCAGTCCATCCGATTTTACTCTCAAACTTGTGTACCAGAGCATTCACCAGCTCACAAGCTCTAACACAGCAGAACTCCACTAAAACGTGGATAAAGTGACATGGACAAAAAGGAGATTCAGAAACCACATAAAATCTAACTAGAAACCAAACATAACACTGTCAAAACATAAAAAGACAAATAGACAAGTAAACAGTGGAACAACTAGAAAAAAGAAGAGGACAAATCAGACAATTAGATCCAGATTAAAATCAATATGAAGCTACGAAATCAAAATAGGAACCAAAATAAGAAATTGCGCGGAGTCAGATATTACCCACAAATCAACCTAAGAGAACACAATTTTGTTTGAAAGCAAAAGGGTAATCTTTGAATCTAATTCCGAAGCCTGAAAATTTTTCCGGCGAAAATTGAGTTTTCCGAGGAAGCAAACAGACCTTGCAAGGGCGGTTCTTGATGACGATGTAGCCGTTCTTACGGATGGTACCAGCCTGCTGGGGGTAGGTCTTGGAGGCTCCGGCGTCGGCCTTGGACTCGAAGTGGTGCTCCTCACTGTCCGACATAGCTGGCTTCGCTACTGACTCGCTCTCGCTTTCTCTCTCAACTCACTGATTCGATTTGGGTTCGGACCGACGAGCACCGGAGGCGGGGAGGAGACGACGAACAAAGGTAATTTATATATATAGAGTGTGAATATGGGTGTTCTAGGGTTTCGTCATGGTGGGCCCGGATTGGCTCGGAACCGTTAGATTTCTGATGATGTGGTGGGCGGTCGGGTTTTTTTGGATGATAAAGCGAGCTTAGCGTTTGCTGGACGCTATGATATTTTCACGGGCTTGGGCTGTGATTGTGTCACCCGCGGAGGAGATAGGCGGCTCACTGAGATGTTGGGTTGGTCCATAGGGAAAATTATAGATGTTTTTATTTGAGTAATTTATTATGCTATGAATATTGAATTTTTAATCCATCAATCTTTTGTGGTGTGTCCAACAACATTTGGTGGTTGCATGAAGAATGATTTTTGGGTAATCCAGGACCACGCCATGTAAGATAGGGAGAATGTAGAATGACGTATAGAATTACTCTTTTTTACGTGAAAAATATTAGACTTAGCTGCCAATGTTTTAAGCCAACCCAACGTCCCTGAGAAGATATAATGTCACGGCATCTAGAACTTTTAAATGATTGTTATATCATATTTATCATAAGGCAACATATACACAATTAGATCTGAAAAATCTAATTTTAATCATGAAATAGTTCGGGGAAGGTTGCATGCTTTAAGAGCGTATAGAACAATACAAATGTAAGCTGACCATGAACAAGTTCAACTCAATCGATTCCTTTCGTACAAATGTGCAGCAGACAACATACATAAGAAATGATGATGTCCCAAAACCAACTACCAAAAGAACTCCAAAGAACTGGCCACTTATTAAGCTTCATTTTTCTCAAGCTATCAACATATGCAACATTTTTATACGAGTAACAATGATAATGAATGAGTTCATGCACAGCATAATTCTGGCACAAAAGTTTACAGTAACAACCTCAAAATTCTTCTACTTTAATGGCATTGCTAGGCATTTCATAGGCATCTTTGGACCTCGATTTCTTTACACCGGCAGTGAACCACACTTTGTCAGATTTGTAGCTTTCGACAGCCACACTGGTGACCTTCACCCACATCAGAACCTTTGTTTTCATTCCTTCAATTCCAGTGAGCTTTCCCCTTGATAATGTCCCTTTAACGCGAGTAGCGTACCTTACAACAGATGAATCCTTGAAGCCCACCTCACAGGGAGAGGGCAAATACACTATGAGCTTGGACTTTGATTGATCAAATTCATAACATGTTATGTTCCGGGGGAAGAGCCCCGGAGGAAGGTTGTACTCTCGGAGGAGATCTGGCAACTCTTTCAATGGCTTACCTGTAAGATGGTTAAGCTTCCTGAATTTCTGAGAACACATGCTTGTGATGTAGATATCTTTAATAAAATATGGCATCAAAAAGATATGCAAGTGTTGTCGATTCCGGGAATTGTTGCCAAATTTGCTGAGCCTTGATAGCCACAAATATGTGCTTTGTGAGAAAGACCAACCAAGATACATGAAATAGTTGTGGAGTAGACAGTAAGGCCTTGTTTGTTAAATCCCTTCACATTCCCCCACATTCCACCACACTATTCATTTCATTTTTTCCAAAAAAAACATTCTTATTTTTATATCAAATCATTCACTTTTTATATCACATCATTTACTTTTTATTATTATTCAAATAAAAAAATCACTACAAAACAAAATTTTTTACTATTCAATACCACTTTTTCATTTTTCCATATCAATCATTATTATTATTATTCTTTTTTATCCATGAACAGTGCAGTGTGGTGGGGTGTTGTTTAACAAACACCCCCTAAACACCAAGTATCTATGCATCATTTCATTATGGTTATCACACTAAAACTTAGGAATCGGGAGTCAAATGACACATAATGAGCCAAACAGCAACCAATCCAGCTGTAAGGCAGAAGAGTTCAAAAACATTATCCAGACTAGAAACAAGCACCTGCTCAAAGCTAAGAGAGAGCATTCCAACTACCACTAAAATCCTAGTCTTTGCGATAGTATTTTACTGAATTTAGTGAAAGAGGTTGAGGGACAAGCGTTCTAAAGGGTTTGCAAAGAAGAAGAATGATAACTAGTGAGAAAAATGCAAAAAATCAAATTCCCTCATAAAAATGGAGATCTCCAAATTACTGTTTTTATGTCTAGAGGAATTCAGTAATACTATTTAGACATTGAATGATGTTCATTTGAGAGACCCTAAGGAGACTTCATTTAATGATGGACCCTGCACGAGTCAATATGTTGTTGTGTGTGTGTGTGTGTGTGTGTGTGAGCCACCTACAAATAAGTTGCTCCAAAGCTGCTCTGATGTAAGTGCACTCAACTTATGAGTTTTAGGAGCATACGCACAAAAAGAACATGAGGATTAGAGGGAAAGCTGAGAGACAAACTTTGCTTGATGAGGAAAGCAAAATAATCAGAAAGTTTAGGGACTTCTAAATCCACTATTGTCAAAAGGGGGCCCTTTTTTTTTTTTTTTTTTTTTACATGTCCACACAAGAGGGGGGAGGGAGAATTCAAACTAGCGGCCTCCACTTTATGAGGTGTGGTTTCCAGCTGATTGAGCTACCTTTAGGGACAAAAAAATATATTAGTCCAGCCTTTCGTAAAGATATACACATCCTAATCCTTTTCTAAAGATGTCCCCAAGGAGTAGCTCAATCGGATAGGGACCATGTCTCATGAAGTTGAGATCACTAATTCGAATCTCTCCTCCCCACCTCTTGTGTGAACATGTCAAAAAAAAAAAAAATTCATTTTCTAAAGATAGACAGATCCTAAATCTTTGCCAAATATAAAAATGTATGAATTCTATGAGGAACTAATACTCAAAGAACTTAAGAACTTATTGGAAAGATAAATAGTAATCTGTATATGAAAGGAATCCCAAGAAAATCAAGAAGGAATAGCAACCATGGTTATGGCCTAGCAATTGCGATTACTTAAACTGAAATAAGCATATTCATGTTATAAAAAAAAATAAAAAAAACACCAAAAAGGCTCCCTACCTTTTAGTTTGTTGAATATCCATTTTGCCTTCTCTTCAACCGTATTTGAAAGAGACTGGAATCATGAAAGCCAATAAGAAAAAAGAAAAAGAAACATATAGTTAAAAAATTGAAGTACGAGTTATCTACAAGTCTATACCACATTATCAAACATATAGCATAAAAAAATGTCATCTGCTTTCATTTTCATTATGATCATGTTTAAAATTAGATGCTGAATCTGATGGTAGGTTTTATTCCTCCAATGAAGATGCTACCACCAAATGATTTCTGCAGTTTAAGCTCACCTATTATTTTTGAATATTCTGGTTTATCTGCCTCATAAAAGGACTGTCCTGTTAAACAAACACAAAACTTTGCCAACATGCATAGAGATGACTATTGGCTATAAAAACTTTACGTACAACTCAATCATGATGCAGAAAATGGACCAAAATGATTATAGAAACTGGCTATAAAAACTTTATATACAAGCAAACCATGATGCAGAAAATATTTATGCATAATGATTTCATAATACCAAGATTAAATACTTGAAAACTTTGGTAGATATGTATTAAAAGAAGCACAAGGCATGTTAATATGATTGCTGCAAGGAAGCAACTCTAATGCACATGGTGATGATAAAATCATTTTGAACCTCTCACATGGCACCATATATGTTGATTTGGCTGCAAATTACAAGGAAGAGGGGAAAGAAGCCTCGAATGTTGTATTGATTTACTTTTCCATATATAAAATGCCAAAAGAATTAATGCCTTCTTTACTGTCTATAGCAAGTTTTTCAATTAATAAAAGAAAAAAGAAAAAAGAAAAAAGAAAAAAGAAAAAAGAAAAAAGAAAAAAACTGAATTCTAGAGGCCAGAAGTTAGTCTCCTAGTTTATACGCTTCACAGTAGTTTTAACAATGTCATTCTAATATTATTACAAGATTTTTTTTTTTTTTTAATTTTTTTTTTTTAAAAAAAACCCAGATAATGATAAGTAGACGTTTCTCTCCCAAAAATATAATCATAGATATCAATTAATGAAGACCTCCTAGCATGGAATGTGTTTTATATAGAGTTTTGTTTTGCGTCTGTATGGTTTTATAAAGTATAAACATTTTAAGTTATTATATAGTTCTGTGATGTAATTACATGCACAAGATGGTAGAACTCCATTATACCTTCGAACCTCTAATTTTATTAAGAAGACATATCCAAGAATATATAGGACTATTAATGTGGACTACACTTTAGACATATCCAAAAATCCCCAGCTCTCCCCTCCGCCCAACCCCACCTCTATGATGTTCAATTTACACTAATCTTAAAAGGATGGTCAGATGGGTCAAAGCTAATCGGGTTACCACATTGATAGAATTCACAACCAGGTTGAAAATCATATGTACAACTAAAAAGAGAGAGAGAGAGAGAGTGGCAAAACCAAGAAGATGAATTAAGCATGACATTGAGATCATCAGGCATGCTGCACAAACAAAGTTGATACGCATTTATCAATCCAATTACTGTGGAAAGTAATCTCTTGCTTTACTTTCAGCCGAATTATTGATAGACAATTTGGACAAATTTTAGAAAAAAAATAAAAAATAGCATCACTTAGGAATAAAAATTTCTACTTTAGCAATAATAAGCTAAAACCAAATAGAAATAGACAGCCTCAAGAAAATGGAAAAAAGAAGCATGAGGATATGAATGAAACAATACATTCAAGAGAATTAACTAAGATTTTTTTTTCTTCACATGGGTAGTCCCCCATTACAAGTACAAGCACCAGTAGAAAGCCAAAGTCCAACTTAATACCAAAAAATATTAAAGGAAAGGCACAGAGTCCATGACCCTCTTCAATCCTTATCATGCCTTAAAGAAAAAACTTGTCCAATTTTGCTTTCTTTTTCTTCAATTTCTTGACAATAGTATGCGAGATCTTGAAAATTATCAAGTGGGTACGTTGTATATTATGCAAATAAAGGTCACAAACCAGCAAGGAACAGAAAAATTGAGAAGAATCAAGAATCAAGAATGCAAGAGTGAATGTTGAAACAGCAGAAGAAAGAAGAATTAAAAGACAGAGTTGGATAAAGGAAAACGTACAGAGAGGTCTTCAGTGATGTTGGAGATCTCCTCCTTGGCTTTCTTGGAAATCCAAAAGCTCCCAACTTTTGTCAGAGCTTTCTCCATTTGCCTCTCCCAAGTCACCCACACTCTCCCTCCCTCAGTCCTCGCTTCTCACTCCCCTCCTCTCAGTCTCACACTGAGAAAAGAAGAAGAAGAACAACAACAACAACGAGCTTCTTCAACAAATCTCTCTCTCTCTCTCTCCCTCTCAATATCTCACTCTCACACAAAAAAAAAAGATATCCGCAACAAAGAGGAGGTAAATTTGAATAGAACAGACGAAACGACGTAGTTGTTGTAGTATTTTCTTGCTGAGTCGCGAGAGCTGTAGACTGTAGTATAGAAAAAGTAGTAAACATGGTTTTTATTTCGTCACAAAAAAGGCAAGCAATGTGAGATTGCTTTTATGTAAGAGTTTAGAAAGACTAAAAATAAATAATTTTTTATAAGAATAATATTAATAATTATATTTTTATTTTATAATTATCTTACAATATTAATATAATTCATTTAATTAACTCTTAATTAATTTTTTTAAAAGAAAAATAAAAATTAGTTGAGAGGCTTAATGATGAAGTAAATATAGATAAAAATTAAATGTAGCTTTACTCTTCCAAATAATTTATGTTGAGTTGTTTGATGCTTAAAAGACAATTCAGCCAGTGAAGAGGTTTAATTATTTTGTAAGACAAGGCAGACAAGGACAGCTCAAGAACAAACTTCAATAATGACACTCCATCTCTTATCAGTTATAACAACCAAATCATGGGAAACTGTTTTCCTATATAAGGTTTTTAGAGAAATACTATACCCACGAGTAGTCAAAGAGTAATCTTTGACGTGGCAATAAAAATTACTATTGGATGTTATATATATTTTTATTTGTTATTTTAATTAATAATGATTTTCAGTGTCACGTTAGAGAGTAAATACTCTCTTTTACTCTTTAGACTATTAAGTTTTTCTCTATTAATTTTCTGAATCTAGTCCAAAGGTCGAGTCGGTTGAGTAAGAATGATTGGCAGCATAAATTTTTAAGGTATTCTTACCATCTGTTCTTTTTCTTTTTCTTTTTACTGCCCTTATTGTTGTTAGAGCACTCTCAGCAGTTTTTCGTAAGCATGTTTATATGCAACATATACTCATACTTTATATATTCCCTAAACATTAAGTATGTAGTGCATTGGTTAGCACTTTAACTTCCCTATCTATTATTTTAATACAAAATATTTTTCTTTCATTTCACTTTTTTTACCGGAAAATGTTAAAGGCTCAACTTTTTTGCCCAACATAAGTCTAACTTTTGCCATTTTTTTTAAAATTTTTTTTTATTAATAAATAAAAAATGGATAAAATGTCTTAAGCAACCCAATCCATTTTTTGCCCTTCTTTATTTGGTATTTTTTTAAAAAATAAAAATGGTATTTCTTACAATCCAGTTTGTAAGAAATTGTCTTTTTTTTTTTTAAAAAAAAAATTAGGCAGTTACAGTCTTACAAAGCTCATTATATTAGAATGTGGTGTAAAACTCTCTTTTACAGTCTTCAATAGAAATTTGACACATAAGGCAAAAACATCAAATACAATGAAAATGAAAACACCGAATCTTCAATTCAAATCAATCCCATAAATTTTTCCATTCATTCTAACACAAAGTAATGAGCAATTAATCTACAACTCATAAAAACCCATTAATCACCAACGGCTAGCAATGCAACAAACAAAAAACAAAAACAACACACCCATAACACCAATGTTACCATATTGAGCCATTCCCACATAGCCTCTCTAATTAAAAGGAGCACACATCCCCAATTACGCAAAATAAAATTGAAAAAAGTTAATATATTTTCCTCAAAGGACAATTTCCCTCTTAATTAAACTACCAAAAAAACTTGTTGAGGCGGCTTAAGACGACCGTTTGCTTCTATTAAGACGACCCTAACTCGCTTTGGAACAAGAATCTTCACAGAAAGCCCGCCAAAAAACAAACCGTTGCTGGGAAAAAAAACAGAAACAAAAGAACAAACAAAACAAAACGTTTCCGTGAAAGCCAAAAGAACCAGAAATAGTAGCATTACAATGTTGTCGATCACTTCAAGTTAGAGCCCCATCGATCTTCACCATCAAGCCCTGGAATCTTCGATTCTGACAAAACCCACCACCTCGATTTCTCCAAAAAAAAAAACAAACCATAACATAAATTATGAAAGAGTTTCAGAGAACAGTGAAGAAGCTAGCTTCATATTCACCCCTCGTCTTTGCATATCAAATTTCCTCTGCTTCCTCCTCTCTTCGTTTTCCCAAAACTGGGAAAATAAGAGAAATTGGTATGGTTCTGAGGTTTAATTAATTTTATGTAGTTTATGTTACTTTACTGCTATTTTTTGTATTAATTATCTTGATAGTTTTTAAAACTGGGTTACTATTTAAATTTTATGTCTTTTATAAGATTTGAAACCATTTTTCTGATCTGTTTGTTCATGTAGAGAAGCTATATATTGCTAGACACCCCTTTTAATTATCTTTATTTTTTTTTCTGAGCAAGACACCCTTTTCATTTGATTTGCTTCAATAGAAGCCCCTTTGATGAATCTTACTATTTCCTGTTTAGAAGGCATCAATGGCTTCTTTGGTTAGTTCTGTATTCAGATAATGTTAGAATATTTTATATTATTATGTTTCTATGTTAGTATTTTTCCTATTAGGGTTTATTCCCTACCTTGATTAGTTCAGGTTTCTTGCTTATCACTCATGGTCTCTCTATAAATAGAGGTATCTGTAATGTTAATTGTACATCACAATCATACTTAATACAATATAGTTCTTATGTGCTTCCGCTCTCTTTCTCTCTCTTTCTTCAATATATTTAACACTTTAGTTTTTAGGATAAGTATTGATTTAAATTAAATGATCTATATGTTGGGCAAGTTTGAGCTTACACGAGAGATGGAGTATTAGAATATAAATTAAATGATTAAATTAATACTTTTATCTTAATTTTTTTTTTTGGGGGATAAATGATGATTTAACTAATTGTGATTTACATCAATTGCAGATTGCTCTTTTTGGAGTTTATGAGGGTACAACTGGTTTGCTAAATATGATGGGTGAGATTGATACCAAACCAATTGAACCAGTCCAAGTTGCTCTCTCCTTGTTTGGTGAGAAAGGGGATCAGAGGAAATCCAGCTCTACTAGCAACAATGTAAGAACTAAATGTTCAGAATTATAAAACTTGATTGTATTGGGTGCTGACTTGATCATAAGTTCAACGAGTCAGATTAATAGTTATATCAGTTTAGACTTTTGCGACAAGTGATAATTCTGAAATACGATTGAACTGCATAAAACTCATGTTTTTATTGCCCTAGTAGATATTGGAACATGTTTATCTGGTAGAACTGAGTCCTGAACTAATTAATTCTATGCCTGTGCAATTGTCATGATTTCTCTTGTTTGGTTTGTTCTTTCACCCTTTAAGGATTTGGCAAACTACAAGGTGCAACTGGAAGCCATGGATGGTGCTTGCAAGCAAGCCCTTCTTAAGCTTGAGCACTACCAGAAAAGAGCTGATGAACATTTCAACCTGCTGAGGAACACAGAGATTGCGAGAGATATGTTTATTGATGAATGTAGAGAGGCCAAAACTCAAATACGAGAACTTGATTCCAAGATGAAGGAGATGGCTGATCAACTACTGGAAACTAATAATATACGAGAGCAACTTGCACATGTTCTGAGTGAGTTAAAGGCTGCACAAAAAGAACTGCTTAGCATGGAATCAGAGGTTGCTATTGCCAGATATTCTAACCTCAAGGCCATGGCACAAGCAAAATTGATGGAAACAGCTGCCGACATGGAAAAGGAAAGGGCGGAAGAGCTTCTAGGACGCGTCTCAGAGCTGAGTGAAGCTTTTGTTAAGTCAAGACTTGCTGCTGTTGAAGCAGAGAAAGAGAAGGTTGCAGTATTGTCTGAGAAAGATGCTGAGATAGAGTTAGCTACAGCAGCGGCAGTTCAAGCACAAATGCAGTTGGAAGATATGAGAAAGCAGAATGAAATGGTTCAGTTGGAACTCAAGCAATCAAATGAACTACTTGGTTCATCTGAGAAATCGGCTTCGGATGCCGTAAACAGTTTGAATCAGCTTCGAATAGATTTCGACGTACATGAGAGAAAGAACTTGGATCAATCAGTTTACATTGAGGCATTAGAAATGGAACTGAATCAGTTAAAAGTAGAGCTTAATAGTTCAAAGGAAGAGGTAGGCCGATTGAAGTGTGTTGTTGAAACTCTTAAGGATGAGTTAGAGAAAACAGAAGATGAAGAGAAGAGAGATGAGGCTGATGGGCATATAAAAATTTCATTGAAAGAATATGAGTCCCTAATTAGAAAGGCTGAGAAAGCAGATCACATTCATGTAGCATCAGGGGAAGATGCTGGTGAGTTAACCAAGGTTGAAAATAACTATGAATTGGAGAATTTGAAGAAACAGTTAGAACTTGCAATGGTGAAAGTTGGGGAGTTCAGGAATCGTGCAGAGCAGGCTGTGAGCAGAGCTGAACTAGCTGAGAAAGCTAAAGCTGCAGTTGAGGATCATCTAAGGAGGTCAAGACAGAAGCAGCAAAGGAGAAAGGCTGCTATAGCTGCACTCCGGGAGGAATCTGCTCCTAAGGAATTTAACGCTTCTTGATTTGACAACAAGCAACCTACAACATATCAACCTTTGGGTAAGGTTCTCAACATGAAATTCAAGTGATAGAATTTCTGTGAAAGTTTAGTTCGATTAATATGAATCTCAAAACATGTAAACTGTTTCCAGGACCAAGATTGAGTCTCTGTGGTGATGTGTATCAATAACTCCCATCAATGATTAAGTTTTATTTAATTCTCCATCCGTGTTGCAGTAATCTCTGCTAAAGTATGTCTATACGAAGTTAGGAATTCCAACGCCCCTTCTTTCACACTCTCAAGTACACATTTCTTGATAGTAAAAATCATCATTGAACTTAAAATTTAATAGTGATTCATCCTGTCAGGGTGTGTGCATTTAAGAGTATACGTAGCATTTTTTCATTATTACATGTTAAGATAAATACTGCACATACTCTTAAGTGCTTACTCCTTAATGTGACAGTAAAAATTACAATTAGATAGCATCCGATGGTAATTTTTTCTGCTATATCAAGTGCTCCACACTTAGAAGAATGTGTAACACTCCTCATATGTCAAATCTCATGCCCCTTTATGCAAAAACCAACTCTTCCCAGCCGTTATTGATTATGAGGAATAGCCTTTATTCTGATTCTTGGGATTAGTTCTTGCCTACTTGCTAAGAATATTTCTGGCATTTGTTGCTACTAGCTATGAATGACCCAGATACAGTCTTCTGCTTGTCATTTCTTGCCTAGTACTTGGTTGATCTGCCTTGGTCTGTATAGAAACCAAAAGTTACTGTTATCAAAGAATGGTGGACTGCCTTGATGATTTTCAGATGATGTTGGGCCCAGATTAATGCAAATAGTGGATGATGGGCCTGTCTCCAGGCCAGGTTATTGGTCATTGGCAAATATTTGTTAAGCAGACATTCTTAGCCCAGTGAAAAAGTGGAAGAATAAAGAGAAGATCAGATTTATACCTTATACCTATCCAATAATCCAAGAATATGGGATTTTCATCTTTTTCCTCCCTTCTCAACTACCTTGTACCTATCAAAGAGGAAGAATAAAGAGAAGATCAGATTCAAAGTATGACTAATGTGTACCATGGCAACAGAAGCACAAAGGCCTCAGCCTCAGCCTCCCCCACACCCCACTGATAACATCTGTCAGCACTGTCTATATATATTGGAAAAAGAACCCAAAAAGAAAAAGTAAACTAAGAAATCTGAAACCAATTGAACAGAATGTTACGAATTTAAGTTCGTAACGGGGTAAATTAAGTTTTTAGGGAACCTAGACCTTAGATTTTAGAGAACCTAGACCTTTCAAACACAAGGTTTGTGATTAATTATTTTCATATTTTTATTCATATCATAACTCCTTTAAATAGATGATCCATTACATATTACATAAAAGAGCTAAGGCTAAGTCAGTAGCTCTTATTGAAATATAAACTAGGGCTGAGTTATTATGAGACTCTTATTAAAATAATATCATAACCCTAATATGGCTAGGGTTAGCCGCCTTATACTAAAATAATATAAACTTATTACATAAACCTAACATGGAAATGCCCGTAACACAGAATTCTTCCTAAATTTCTTGCACGTACATCATTTTGGGACTTTCAAATTTTTGTTTCTTCTCATAAAATGTATGAAACAGGCTTAACCGGAGTCCGGACATGAATCTTCTAAAATTGGGGATTTCTCTTCTTATCCTTGCTCTCTTCTTTTTCGACAGCGGTACGTGAAAGGAGCTCTTGTGCCCGAAAAGAAGAGCCCCTCTCACAATCCTTATAAAGTTAATTATTACCGTTGCCTCCACCTCTTCAATAATAACATGAAATCCAGATTCTGCATGAGCTTTTTTTTGTTTTTGTTTTTTTTGTCTATATTTAATTTATGCACATTTTTATATGGTAGATATAATATATTGCTGATGGTTAGAAATCTTTCGTTTTGCTGTATTTGAAGTTAATGACAATAATATAGTCACGCCCACTATCGTCCTCTTGGTGTTATACCCAAATTGAGAAGCAATTGCGTAAGAGACAACTCATATCCGAAAGGATTTGCGGGTCAAATGCTCTGACAAGCATCATCGCATGTCTTACGTTTGATGAAGTTGTAGTATTCCCCACGTTACTTCACGAGGTTTCCAAGCTTCCAAGTCTTCCAAGTCTTCCAAGTCCATCTTCCGCTTAATTTCTCAAATCTGATATGTATAGAGTGATGCATCAGATAAAGAGGAATCAAACCATTGTCAATATTCATGTTCTCTCTAATGACATCGAATGCTTTGTCGTCAACTATCGCGGAGATGAAACCAAGATATGTTGCTTCGTTTATTTCGACTTAAAATATTTTTTGGCTTTTTGTGTGACCGAAAATAATAGTTAAACCAAAAATATTTTCGGTTTAACCAAAAAAATTTCTTTAATTTTGGAATATAGTTTTTGTTTTTAATTTTGGAAAGCATTTTTCGAGTTTGAGTTTCTTCTTCTTAAACCGCCGGACCTCTACTGGAGATTGTCAGAAGTTGTTGACCCTTTTTTGCCATTGCTATTTTTTGTACGAGCCAAATGCTTAATTGAAATCAGCGGAAGTGAGGCCCAAGGGTGAAAGATTATTTTGTGAAATGCTAAAAAATGACTAAGTTACCAGCAGTGCCAGGTGATCCTTAAAAATAATTTTCCATGGAAAATCATTATTTTTGAAAATTGATTTCATTTCTGAAAACATTTTTCATCGAAATAAATAAGCGTTAAAATAGTTATATATGATTTAAAAGGACTAAGCTAACAGCGGTGCCAGGTGATCCTTAAAAATAATTTTCCATGGGAAATCATTATTTCTGAAAATTGATTTCATTTATGAAAACATTTTTCATCGAAATAAACTAAGCGTTAAAATAGTTATATATGATTTAAAAGGACTAAGCTAACAATGGTGCCAGGTGATCCTTAAAAATAAATTTCCATGGGAAATCATTATTTCTAAAAATTGATTTCATTTATGAAAACATTTTTCATCGAAATAAACTAAGAGCCTGTTTGGGATTGCGTTTAACAAATAGAGATTTTAAGTCAAAAAAAGCTTTTGGGCAAAAGTTTTATTTTTAAACTTTTACCAAAAGTGTTTTTTTGGTCATTTTTAGGCTTGTTGGACCCTTAAAAGCACTTTAATTTTTTTACTAAACAAATACTTTTATCTTCAAATTGGCTTTTTGAGTATTAAAAGCACTTTTAGACCCCTCAAAAGCAATCTCAAACATGCCCTAAGTGTTAAAATAATTATATATGATTTTGCATATATATATAGTCCTAAAATTAGATTTGATCACCTCTATCAAAATTAGACTTACCATTTCATTTATGCTTTAATTATCTCAATAAAAGATCCTCTCTATTTCAAATGAAATAGAGATTATCCAGTTAATATATTTTTGAGGGGTAAAATTGTCAAAAAAAAAAAAAATACAATTTTATCCCTCTAAAAAACACCAACGTACTAGATACTATCAATTTTATTTAAAATAAAGAGGATCCTATTTCAAAAAATTGCGTTCCGACAATCAATGCGTGAATAAATCAGCATGGATGCATTTTATGGTGATTATTACATAAGAGATTATGTTAGGGAGAGAATCACTTAAGGAATTCGTGCATTAATATACATATTTAAACATTTAAGCTAATGAACATGCAAATATATTTACTAAATTTCTTTATTTTGCACTCATGACATATTAAATTATTTTGGTCCTCAGTCATCACATAAATGCATTCCATTGGTGGGAATTGAGAAATCATTAGGAAGACCAAAATGGTCCGCAGGCAAGAAGAGAAAAAAGGAGGGAGCATGATATTCTTGTAAATTGGTGCACGTGGGTAGGAATTAGAACGTTAGAAGGTCGTACATGCAATTTGACTAAGACAATTCAATGAGGGACGCCACCAAATCTAATCATGTGAATCACGTCGGCCCTAATCAGGGTTTGATTACAATGGGCCACAATCCCAAGCTTCTGGTTTTGGTTTAAGCCTTAGGGTTAGGGTAACCATCACTTTCTACCTTCAATTTCACCTCTATTTTATTACATAAAAAAAAAAAAAAATTTAGACGCCCACAAGCACCGTTATGTCAATCTAATAAAATAAAAGTGTAATATATAAGATTACTCTTTGGTTTATCGCTTTTCTAACTTGGCTTTGACCATTAAGCTCCGGCCAAAATGAATATACCTAATAGCTAGTCCTATGTGACCAATTAGCTATGTTACTTGTTATTAAGGTAGATGAAATAATAAGTTTAATACTTTAACACATTTCCTCATGCATGGGTACAAATTCTAATCAACAACTAAGGCCGAACACGTCTAATATTATTAACATGGAGATAAAACTGTGAAGTCAATGTTAGTTGGAATTCAAGAGTACTTTTGTTCTAAAACCATGTGAAATCATTAAATTGTCTCAAAAACTTAAACCAGTAATAAATTTAATCATTTAATTAATAATTCAATATAACTAGGGCTTTGTTTTTTTCGGTGTGAAATATTTTTTGGAAAATATTTTATGTATTTTTCAATATTTGGGGCGACCGAAAATAATAGTCCAATCGAAAATATTTTCGGTTCGACAAAAAAAAAAAAAAAAATTTCTTTAGTTTCGAAAAATTGTTTATGTCAAATTTCGTAAACCATTTTTCGAGTTTGAGTTTCTCATTCTCAAACCACCGAACTTCCTTCAGACGTCGAACAAACCTCTTCCATAACACCGCCAAAAATTATCGAAAGTCAATAATCATTTTTCATCATCGCTCATTTTATGTACAAACTAAACATTGAAAAATATTTTTTCTACAAAATAATTTCGTTGAAAATATTTCTCCGCGCAGCCATGCTTGGCAAGAGATAAGAGTTGGTGAGGTGAGATTCAAGTAGAGATTAAAAGATATATAACTTTGTCTTGTATGTTGTTGGTTATCGTTCAATTTTGTTAATTTGTCTAGTCAAAGAGGGATTTGGATTTATATAATCATGAGCAAAGAATGGGATGGATGATGGATGATGGATTTGGCATCTTCATAGTTTCGTTGACCTTCTCAGTCAAACGCATGCAATATATTCTTTCTTATTATTGGCCGGCAAATTAAGAATTATGATGAAATTATTTTCATATGTATAATGTATTGTATTGATAGACAAATGGCTCACCTTCAAATGCTTATCGTTTATGTTGGATTTATTTATTATTATGTGGATTAGCCTAGTCATTTACTTTCTGTTTTTGGCCATAATGGGTTGTGCTAATTATTGGACATGCCACTTCCAAAAAAAAAAAAATAAATTATTGAGCCTGCAAGGAAGATCGATCGTATTTCACCCTATATATAAATAAAATTAGTCCATTAAATTTTATTATTATTGTGTGTTCAGTTAGTTAAGGTAGAATACACTAGACTACTCCTGCATTCTCAACGAAATTATTTTTTAGAAAAAATATTTTTTGGTGTTTGGCTCGTACGAAAAATGAGTGACGGTTAAAAATATTTGGCAACCTCCGACAGTGGTCTGGCAGAAGTCTAATGAATTTCGTTGATTTAAGAAGGAGAAGCTCAAACTCAAAAAGTAATTTATGATTTAAAAAAATAAAAACCATTTTACGAAAATTAAACAAGCTTGTTTAATTTTATTATTATTATTATTTGTTAAACACTAGAAAATATGAAAATTATTTTCTAAAAATTATTTTAAGCAAAAACAAACGAAGCCCAGAGAAAAAAAGTTCTCCTACGAAATAATCAGATATATATATTTTCCATGTTTCTAACTAAAATTATTATGTGTTTTGACCTTTTTTTTTTCTTGAAAGTTTATGAAGCACCACAACCTACTAATTTAAAGGCTTATTACCATAATTTTTATTAATATAAAAAAATAAAAAAAAATTGATAGTATTTATTTTAGGTAAATTGAATCAATACAATAAGATGAAGACAACATCTCCAATATATGCTAATTAAACATATAATTATTGCAAGAAAGTTGACAATCAAGTGTCGTACGTTTGAGGGTGACGGCCGCACCGCACGAGCGGTGACATGGTTTGATTTTTTGGCATCAAGCCAAGTCCAAGAATGGGACCCATTGGCCGATGTGTAGTATATTTTTTGGCCAATTGGCCCTTGGCGTTACTAAAGAGGTAGAATAAAAATGACAAATGATCTCTTTAGGGATCGGAAAGAGACAATTTATTTAGGTATATGTTTGTTGTCATACAAAATGACAACATTTATAAAAGATAAAATAAATTCACTATTTGAATTTGTCGGACAATCACTTAATCATTTATTTAACACTCTCTTTCACGTGTGAGTTCAAATTCTCTTTTAATAAGTGAGGCTCAACACGTAAAATATTTAATTTAAATGAGGGGTGATTTAACAGAGTCAAGGTTCGATCCCATGACCTTTTACTCTAATACCAAGTTAAATTACTAATTATCCAAAAAGTTTAAGCTAATAGAAAGAGGTAAATTTAATCACTTAATCATTAGTTTAACAACATGTGGGTGCCACAAAATTAATGATGAATTTAAAAGAAATAACAAAAAATATGGAGGAGAATAACACCAAATATATCTTATTTACATGATAAATCTATTAAGATTAAAAATGGGCTACGGCTCAATGAGGGCACGGTTTTGATGTTACAATCCGGTTAGGTACTTTGAAATGAATAGGAAGTATTTTATAATCAAGATTTTATTTTACAGATTAAATGATGTACACAACGCCATGTGGTAAATATGTTGTCACGCATTTATGGATGTTCGTGCACCATTAAATGATTAAATCTGTTACGTACGTGGTGAATATGTTGTCACATCAACTTATGGTCAATATTTAAAATGACGTGGCATTATAATTTTTCAAATGACGTGGTATCATGTACACTGTTAAATAAAACAAAACAAAATCTTAACTGTAAAATGAAAATCATTGTAAAAAATCCTGTTATTTCAGTCATATTTTGAAACTCCTGATATTATAGAAACCCTACAATGGACTCCTGTTGTAGACCCAATCTTGAAGATGATGTGCATTTTCATTTCTGTTTCTAATTAAATACTAATAAGTGAGACACCATCTATGATGAGCGTGTGAAATGCATTAATCTATGTTGTCTTGTTTAGATCTATTTTGTTGTTCTTTTATTCAAATTTATTTGTTTAAATTCTCAATTTTTTTTTTATTGGAATTGATTCATATTTCTTATATTAATGATTAAATTAACAATTATTGAAAGTGATTGGTTGCAGGCGTGCTCATAATCTTTTGATTAAACAATTTTGTTTGTTTCTTTTTGTTTATTACACTAGACTAGCTGCACTTCAGCCTCAGCTAAAGATATTGTTCCAAATGTCCTGAATCATGCATAATAGACAGCTAAGTAGTAAAGATTAGAATGTTACAAAGAGTATAGCAATAGACAGCTAAGTAATAAAGATCAGAATGTTACAAAGAATTAATGCTATACGTACGAATTGGCCTAATGCATTGACATGGTAGTGTCACATCAATACAAAAGAAATTTGTAGTAGCGGACCAGACCTCACTCAAGAGTAGTGCCAACATCTCATAACTACCTCTATCGGCACTAGGGCGGTGCACTTTGAGCGTACAATTTTTTTTTTAATGGTTGACGTGGTAGTGTCACATTGCATTGTTACAGCAACATGTAAGCTAATGGTACAATTTTTCTATTACAAATTATGCTATGATTTAGTTATAAAATATTATTGTGATTGATGGTGTCAAATGTAATGAGTGTTACCCATTGAGGCATCAAGCATCCAAGAAAATAACAAGAAAACTTGCAAGTTCTACATAAAATTGATTTCCAAACAGGAATAACCTTAAGTAGATCATGATTGGAATGAAAAAAAAAAGAAAAAAAAAAAAAGAAAAAAAAAAAAGAGGTAAAACTAAAGAAACAAAATATTATTCTTTTTTGATGAATATTAACCTATCTCGTCGATGTGACTGCTACAAGGGAATATATATACGAAATATATTGGATATATCCATGCATGGCATCCATTCATGCATGCATGTTAATGAATTCATTTATCATGTCTTGAATTTATTTGTGTGTCTGTCCACTCCTAGCACACGTGAGAATATACTTGGTTCTCTATCATGAAAGTTAGAAATTAGAAAATGACTCAATTTCTAACTTAATTATGTTAGCAAATAGTTCTGCATATGATCCCAAAAGTTTAACCTGATGGGAATATGTAAATTTAATTACTTAATCATTACTTTAATACTCTCTCTCACGCGTGAACTCAAATTTCGTTTTAATAGGTGAGCTCCAACACGTGAAATATCTAATTTAAATGGAGGTGAATTGACGGAGTCAATGTTTGATCCCAGGATCTTTGACTTTAATACCATGTTAAATCACTATTTATTCTAAAAGTTTAAGCTTACGGAAAAAAATGGTAATTTAACAAAATTTGATTAACCTTATTTATTTATTTTGTTTCTAATTAAAAAGGGTAGGAGGGAGGGAGCAACTGTTGTTACTCTACTTGGGTGTGCCCCTGGTAGCGTCTATCTGTTGAGAGTTGTTCAAAAGGGAGCCTATGGCTATGGGCCTAGACGACAAAGAATCGCAAGAGGTTTCTTAAGACCAATTGAGCCATAGCCTGACCTAGTGCCAATGGGGCATCAGTGAGACTCAATGTGAATAACACTAATCATGAGTGAGTGATTTCCATTTCCATTTCGAGTTTTGAATTTGTTCCTCAGTGCATGCCGAACCACATGGAGATTGCTTTGAGACCACTAAACCACCAACACAAGTGGCGATGCCTTCCTAATTAAAAAGATAGAAGTGGCGATTAGGGTGTCTACTCTACTTGGGTTGCCTCTAGACAGTGGAAACCGCATGTATTTTCTCAAGCTCAATTGAGTTATAGTCTGATCTAATTCCTTCAGAACATTGATGAAAACACTAATCACACAGATAGATTATTTTCATTGCGGAATTTGAACTTACGTCTGAGTATATACCTGATCATTTTTAAAAAAAAAATTTTTAGGACCATTGAACCAATGCTCTAAAAGATTTTTGTAATAAAGTTTATCTAACATGTTTTGAATTTGAGTGTCTTCTCTAGAAGGTTTCATTTAGTCTACAGCCTCTTAATATAATGGAGAGATTAGGTAGATTAGTTTTGTTGATTCATGGTGGTAGGAGGAGCGATAACAACAGCCCAACTGTATGTACGTAACTATATCACCCTCAAAACCAAATCAAACTACAGTTGACATACGTAGATCCCCCAATAAGCCCTCCTTTTTGACTTTGATTTTTGTTAAACTTTGATTACTACAATTGAGGGTGACAGCCCTCACAGTCACGGATGATAGCATGTCTACCTTTGCCGTGAAGCCATATCCAAGAACAAGATTTGATGGATGACACGTGCGCATAAGCAAATCCAGTTCCGCTTAAGTGCGCCATAAGAAATGAAGGAGAGTAAAATTAAATCTGAACCATTAAAAAACTTGGTCGTATGCAAAATCCTAAACAACCTTGGTCTTGCTCGATTTGAATTGAGATCTCTAGTAATTTAGACAATTACGGTGAAAAAATCCATATGAGTAACACTATAAGTAGGGTGTTTGTATTCATCTTATCTCCAAATGTGATGTGATTTTTAAAACCATAATTAAATTTGTAATTGATTATATTAAATTTGGGAATATAAAGGAAAAAATGCAAAATCAGTACATATGGTTTACCTGATTTGCAATTAGTTTATTGTGGTATCAAAATGAATTCAGAAGCCCTTAAAATATACCAAAAAAAATAATTTACTCCCTACAGACAAATTTCATTTATTGACTTAACAAATTTTAAAAGTGTGACACTGACTTAAATAGAGCAGGTATCACACTAATATAATCTGTTAAGTTAGCGAACAAATTTTGACTGTAGAGAGTAAATTATTATTTTGACATATCTTAGGGACATCTGAATTAATTTTGATACTACAAGAAGCTAATTGCAAATCAGGCAAACCACAAGAGCTAATTCTACAATTTTTCTAAATATAAAAGAGGGAAAAAAGTCCTACTTATAGCATTAGTAAATTTATATAATGGACCCACCTGTCCAAATAAGTTTTGAACAGTCTAATCACGTATCTGGGTCAGCAGATCTCATAGAGAATCTTTTACATTAATTTGCTATATGAATTACTAACAATCAAAGCACCAAAATTGCTTTAGATCTTTAGATCTTTATGAGTTTGCCCCCTAGATATACAAAAAGCCATTTGATGAGGCTCCTCGGGATGGAGACTCAGATAGATATTCCTTTATCGTGTCTTAGACGATAAACAAGGAAAAGGAGGAGCCCCAACAACTCTTTGGATGAAAACATTTCCCTTTCCTTTGACCAATTACCCATAGAGAAAGATACACAATTGACACGAAAGGAATCGTTCATGTCTTTTTCTCAATGAACTTTGCGTTGATTTGTTTGGTGCTTTATAAATTTTTGTTTTTGTTTTTTAATAAGCACCATGTACTTATTATAAGCCATATATGGACAAATATGCATATTATATTGAATGGTCCGTTTTCATTAACAATGACATTTTGAGCCCATTGGTGAGCATTTGGTGGTTGAGAATCTTTTCACTCACGGTCAAGAATTTTTCTACCAACTCAAAAAAAAAAAAAAATCTACCATACCATTTAGTTTATATATATATGAAATTTTTTTTAAAAAAATGCTACACACACTCTCACTCTCAGATTATTAAGTGCACATTATTTAACGTGACTTTAAAAGTTATTATTAAATTTTGAATGGATATCTATTGAATAGTGATTTTTAGTGTTATGTTAAAAGATGTGTAATTGAAAGTGTGAGAGTGAGAAATAATACAAGTTGAAAAAGAAGGCTTCTGTGTGTTACAAGCAAAGAGAAATAAACTCTGGTTGAAGGCAAGATTCTTATTGGTAGATTATGAGCATCATACTTTTCAAAGAAACTATAGTTGTGTCGAAAAGGGAGGATTTTAAAGTTGTCCCTAAAGATCTTTATCATGAGAATAATCTTGGGGGCAATTTAGGAGCGGCAATTCGAGTTCGCGTGTTGAGTTTTGGTTATGTTAAGGTATGGATATAAGACTATATAGGTCAACTTTAACTTGACCTATTTAATTAAACAGGTTAAACCTCTCAACTCTAACCGTCTAATTTGGTATTGGGTTTGTCGGGTTTGTAGGTTATGTAAAAATTGTCATCCATTATGTTGAGTGTTAAGGTATGGATGTAAGATTATATAGGTAACTCTAACCCGATTTATTTAATTGAACGAGTCAGACTCGCCAACTATAACTCTTTAATTTCATGATAAATTTATGTCGAATTCGTGAGAAGTGTCAAAAGTTGTTAACTTTAAAAGACATGATGGATGTAAGACTAATTAATGAATGAGTGTTGGATTTGTGTAACGTTTGAAATGATGAACATATTGACAGCAAAATAAAAAAGAGTTTTTCTTCTTTGTCGTTCCTTTCTGTGTATTCAAGAATTCATGAGAAAAACGTGCTCTTCTAAACCTAAATAATGTAGATTACTCTACAAAAGTTATTATTTTCAAAATGAATTGTAGTAAGTGAAAAGCATAATGATCATGGCCTCAGTAATTCTTAGACAAAAATCATTACAAAAGGGAAACCACAGCAATTGAGTTATACCATACAATTAAACAAATTCAACAAAATGTTAATAAAAATATGATATAGCACGTGAAATATGAATGTCAAGTGAGGTCACATGTGAAGTGACATGATAATGGAACCTTCATGTTTGTTAGCACAAGAATTTTTAAAGAAATTCTGAAGCATTTTCCTAATTAAAGTTAACTAAAATAAATTTCGCATTCGCTTCCGCAACCAAGGCAGGATGTGAATTGGGATGTAACGCAATTGTTGAATGCAACTGTCTAGTTGGTGACCGCCATGACAAACGTTGTGGTGTTTCACATTACCTAAGTATGAAGATGGAGATGTACTTATATATATACTTACATTCTTCATGATAACAACGCGTTTTAAAGCCGTGATTATCATAATCCTATGTTAGAACTCTACAGTTAAGAAATCTTATGCGAGAGTAGTACCATAATGAGTGACTATTGTAACAAATACCTATCCAAATTAATAAGAGAATATTTGCTACGTTTTACTCGCTAGTGCACAAGATCAGAACGATAGTATAAGATGCAAGTACGAAATCATTCCCACGAAGATTTGCAATGTTGAAAGACATACAGATAATGAAAAAGGCTAAGGTTTTGACATCAACTACTAATTAGACTAATTAAGATAACAATATGCCAATGTTCCAATCATACTGGTATGTTTAATGCTTGTCCACCTAAGGACATGGTATCTACTCTTTAAGTTATTGATTTTCCTAAGCAACGAATTAGACACAGTATCTACTCTAATTATTTTATTTCTTAAAGGATTTAGCATGGTATCTACTAAATTGTTTTTTAAGAAAGCATAAATCTATGGAAATCCACAATCACATGAATCCTAAGGTATAGTATCTACTCCCGGTTCCCCATGTGATAAATTCAAGAACCTATGATCAGATTCTTTTGTTACTTTATTAAGCTCAAGATTCGGTCATCTAAATTGACTTAATGAACAGATCCAAACACGTGCATATGATGATCATGTACATTCATATGAGGAATTCAATTAACCAGAAAATAATCAATTGAAATATACCAAAATATGATTGTCACAAAGGCTCTAATATTAAAATCCTAAAAAGACATGATTAGGGCTTCAATTTAGCTCATAACAAAAGTATTTAGCTAGACATAATAAAATAAACTTACAAAAAAAAAGGAAAAGAATAAACCGAAAACGACTCTTGGAAGTAGCTCCAAATTCTCTTCTATGGAATTGTATATTAAATTGTGAGGCTTTGAGGTCTATTTATAGGCTTAGGAGAGACCTAGAAACCCTAGTAAACCTAGTAAAATCGGAGGTATGACTTTTAATGCAGCTAAGACTTTGGAAACCTAATCCTCTGTGGAATGAGAAGTCTGGCCGTATCTGGGCACCACGGGTGCGCTCAATCCCAAGGAGTTGCGCTCGATCATACTTCTGCGATCGATCCCACTGATGTTGCACTCGAGCGCATGTGCACTTGAGCCTGATTCTTATGCGCGCGGGCGTAGCTGCTTGTGTGCACGATCCTTGCTCTGACGCTCGAGCCCTACGTCTTTTGAATGTGATTCACCATACATGGAACATAGATGATCAGAAGGTGGTAAATGGTGTTGTGCATCATGAACGTGGCTTTCTATCTTTTTTTCCAAAGTCTTAATATATTGGGCATTGAATTTTTTCCATATTTTAATTAGTATTTTTTTTAATTAAAAAAACCATAATTAAGGTTTTAATTAGAGAGCATTGATTAACATTTTCACAATAATTGGGGCCTTAAACATTTGTTTTATAGAAGTGACCTTAATTATACTACTACTGTTTGGGAAGCTTATTCTACTAGAACCCTTAAACGACTGCCTAATTCGCCTAAACAAAAAAGTCGGCCCTAAATCTTGACTAAAGCAGCCAAAACAGCCTTTATCATCCTCTTGAATTAGGATAGAAAAATCATATATTAGAGACAATCAAATGTGCTCTATCTACGATAGATAGGCAGATCCAACTTTTCTAAAGTTTGTTGGGCAAAAAACCTGAAAGCTAGGCATTGGTTTGTTATAGGGTCCTTATCATAAACAATTTTTTTACTACTATCTTTAAAGCATACTTGTAATATAGGAGGTCTCAAAAGGTCCTAATTGAGACCCACGTTCACCACCTTGGTGCCTTGATGTGCAAGAGTTATCCTGTTCCTTCTCTTTTTTACCCCCCTCTTTCTTTATCTTTGTTGATTTCCGTGGAAAATTGCTCTATTTTTCTTTGATTTGAAGATTGGCATACGAGTAATCCTGCATACTCGTTTTTCATCTCACTTTTATATTATCAGGTTAACGTTACAGTGTTCATCAGGCCTTGGATCGGTCTTTACTAAAAGAAAAAGAAAAATTCAAAAGCTAATGGACACATTTACATCTCCAATAATATGGAGATAAAATGAGAGCTGTGTATTTAGAATTACTGTTGACATACCGACATTTATTAAATCCCTATAGATGACACAAGGCTGCTGTTGGATTGTAATACATTTGTCTTTTACTTCTCCAAACTTGGATTTTAAAATAAGAGTGGAACAGAAAGCGTTGATTTCTCTTTCACCATTCGATGGGCGGTAGGAGATCCTGATTTTGGCAGAATTGGAATGGATTGGAGAGAGATTGAGATAGGTTTTATATTCAAATATTGGACGTACAACGCCAAAAACCCAAAAGAAAAAAGAAAAAGAAAAAAAAAAAGTGAGTGGTTGCAAAATTCTTAAACCATGAGTGTCTATTCAAATTCGGCACATCAGGTGCTCTTCATTTTAATTAATTATTTTAAATTTATCTATACGCTTATCCAAAATGCTTACGTCAGATTAAAAAAATGCTTTATTACTATCTGTGGTGGTAGTTCAGTAGTCTCAAGAAAATGTCTATGAAGTTGGGTATGTATTAGGACGTGGGTTAAACTTTCTGCAATAGAGAATCACTCACATAAGTGTAATTAGTATTAGCCGCCTTAAAAACTACTAATGTGCTAGTAGAACTGAGTTAAGTTATGACTCATTTGGTCTTATAGTTCCCGCTGTTTAGACCCTTCCTGAGCGTGACCATGAGTAGCCACTTTTAAAAATAAAGCAATAAATTTAGTAAAAGAAAAGCACCTCCTCAAACTTCCCCGCTAACAAGTACTACCTGGTCGTGATTATGAGTAGGCACTTTTGAAAAACAAATCATTAAATTAGCGATGTCCTAAGTAGTTTCGGGCGTAACCATGAGTAGCGTCTTTTGAAAAACAAAGCATTAAATTAGTGAGCGAACAACATTCACCAAAATATTTTTCTAAATCGCTAAGTCGAATGTAAATCTTTTGATCTCATTTTAACAATGAACTAATCAAAATAACACCTGGCCACCTGGACAAGAATTTGCTCTTCATTCTCTTAATCCTTTCATGGTATTTTCCTCTTTTGGATTCACAAAAGAAAAGAAAAGAAAAAGAACAAGAAGAGGAAACTTACCAACCGACATAGCGTTGACTATATTTTGCATTTTCTTGACGTTAGAGCTTTGGTTTTGTTGAAATTCAAAGCACAAACACGAACAGATAATTTCTAGCAACTATCAAAGACCAAAAGAGTCCCGGGTCAAACCCCCAAACCGGGGTACAGTCAACATGGGCGGCCTGTAATTTCCATTGATTTTGCTTCTAAATACTTTTCTTTTTCCCCCTAATAAAAAACATTCGGGCTAATATTAAAAGCAAAGGGAAGAAAACTGAGAAGCATTTGTTGCGTGTCTGGTTTGGTCTCTCTCTGCAGGCGCTGCAACTTCAACGACATGCCACTACGTTCAACATCCCCATATATTACGATTCCATGAATTAAAACAACTCTAGAAGAAGAAGAAGAAGAAGAAGATATTAGAAGTAGCATGTCAGACGAGGAAACCGACTCAAGCTCCGTTGCTGCGTTAATCATTTTCTTAATCTTGATATCATGTAAGAATCCACAAACTTTTCTGTTTTTCTTTTTATCATTTTCTTGTCGGGAAATTCATGTATATCTATAGCTTCGATCAGTTGCCTCTGTTTTTTTTTTTTTTTTTTTTAAAGGTTTTATTAAACAGGGATCCGGCTTATATTGCTGTAGTAAAAACTATTTTTAACTCAAACGTTGTCGTTTCTTTTATCGCCGTAGTTGGCGTTCGCGCCACCGTCCCTTATTTCTGGTCCATATTTCAGAGTTTTGTTTTATGGGTGGGTGATCAAGGAAGAGTGCTGGATGGGAGTTTTTGGGTTTATTTTCTTTTGAGTGTTTGTTTGTTTGGGGATTTTGGTTTGAATTTATGTGAGTGGTTTTATTTTTTATTCTGATTTTTCGTCGAATGGGTGTTGACTGAAATTTCTGGATTTGTTTTCCGGTTGAACAACAACCGATCATTGGGACCGAAGAATGATTCTTGTTTACAAGAACGAAACATGTTTGCGTTGTTCGAGGACGATTCTATTTCATAAATATGTTTTGGGTTCTAAATTAATTATTTGATTTTACAGGTGTGCTTGTCGCCGGAGATTCTCTGGACGCAGACAGACAAGTCCTGCTAAAACTGAAATCATTTCTCGAAGAAACCAATCGCGTTAATCAAGGAGGATACTCCCACTGGAACGAGCAGATCTCGAAAAGCCCCTGCGATTGGCCGGGAATAACATGCAGTTCAAACAATGCGACTGCAAGGGTCACCCGCATCGAACTCCCGAGCAGCCAAATCGCCGGCGAGATGTTCGGAAACTTCTCGCTGCTTTCCGAGCTCTCACACCTCGACCTCTCCAAGAACACTATCGGCGGATTGATCCCGGAGGACTTGAGCCGGTGCCGGAATCTTGTGCATCTCAATCTGTCACATAACATCCTTGAAGGCGAGCTGAACTTGAATGGATTGAAGAACCTGAAGACGCTTGACTTGTCTGTCAACAGGTTTTGTGGGGAGCTACAGTTGATCTTCCCGGCAATTTGTGACAAATTGGTTGTTGTGAATATATCGGCGAATAATTTCACTGGTGGGATTAGTGGTAGCTTCGATGATTGCTTGAATTTGCAGTACTTGGATTTGAGCTCAAACAACTTCACTGGGCAGCTGTGGAATGGTTTTGCGAGGCTGCTAGATTTTTCTGTCTCGGAAAACTATCTCACAGGGCCTGTTTCGTCGGACATGTTCACTGAAAACTGTAGTTTGCAAATTTTAGACCTGTCGGAAAATATCTTCATCGGTGGGGTTCCGGAGGAAGTATCAAAGTGTCGAAATCTGGTTATTTTGAATCTGGCGGGGAACAATTTTACTGGGGAAATTCCAGCCGAGATTGGATCAATTTCGAGCCTTGAAGCTTTGTACTTGGGGAGCAACAACTTTTCCAATGTCATCCCTGATTCGCTTCTGAACTTGAACAACTTGACCTTCTTGGATTTGAGCAAGAACAATTTTGGAGGAGATATACAAAAGATTTTTGGGAATTTCACGCAGATTAAGTTTCTTGTATTGCATGGGAATTCATACACTGGTGGGATAAAATCGTCAGGAATTCTCAAGCTGCCTAACGTTTTAAGATTAGACCTGAGCTACAACAATTTTTCAGGTTCACTACCGATTGAAGTCTCTGAAATGCCAAGTTTGAACTTCTTGATTCTTGCTTACAATCAATTTTCTGGAAATATACCATCAGAGTATGGAAACTTCTCCCGCCTGCAAGCCCTTGACCTCTCTTTCAACAGGCTTAATGGATCAATACCGGCCACCCTTGGTAAATTGAGCTCGCTCTTGTGGTTGATGCTTGCAAACAATTCTTTAACGGGTGGAATTCCTCTGGAGTTGGGAAATTGCACAAGCTTGTTGTGGTTAAATCTTGCCAACAACCAGCTCTCAGGGAAAATCCCACCTGAATTGACGAATATTGGTAGAAATGCCACGGCTACTTTTCAGTCTAATATCCGGCAAAGTAGCCGGATTATCGCCGGCTCAGGGGAGTGTTTGGCGATGAGGAGGTGGATTCCAGCAGACTACCCTCCTTTCAGTTTTGTGTATACAATCCTCACAAGGAAGAGTTGCAGAAGCATATGGGATCGGTTACTTCAAGGATATGGTCTTTTCCCAATGTGTGTAGCCGGTTCATCGGTCCGGACCTTTCAAATATCCGGTTATCTTCAACTAAGCGGGAATCGACTTTCCGGCGAGCTCCCTTCAGATATTGGCAAGATGCAGAATTTCACTATGTTGCATCTGGGTATCAATGATTTCTACGGGAAACTCCCTCCTCAGATTGGACAGATGCCGCTTGTAGTCCTCAACATCTCCAGGAACAAGTTCTCCGGTGAAATTCCCAAGGAAATCGGTGATATTAAATGCTTGCAGAATCTGGATTTGTCTTGGAACAACTTTTCCGACACGTTCCCGGCGAGCTTGGACCGCTTAACTGAGCTGAGCAAGTTCAATATCTCATACAACCCATTTATCTCTGGCACAATTCCAGCAACTGGGCAATTTGCAACGTTTGAGAAGGATTCCTATATCGGCGATCCCCTGTTGCATCTTCCAAAGTTCATTGACAACTCTACAGATGATTCCCCTAAGAGAACAGATCGGAAGCCCAAAAGACCTACAAAATTGGCTGCATTCTTGGCGTTCCTGGCTGTGATTCTAGCTTTCTTGATATGTGGGTTTTTGTCAATCATAATCTACTCATTGATAAAAAGCCCATCAGAATCACCGGGATATCTTTTAGAGGAAACAAAAAGCCCGCATGATTTTGCATCGAGTTCTAGCTGTTCGTCACCATGGTTGTCAGATACCGTTAAGGTAATCCGTCTGGACAAAACAGCTTTCACACATGCCGACATTTTAAAAGCTACCGGCAACTTTTCGGAGGAGAGGATTATTGGGAAGGGGGGATTCGGCACAGTGTACAGAGGAGTATTGCCTGATGCCAAAGAGGTGGCTGTAAAAAGGCTTCAAAGAGAAGGAATAGAGGGAGAAAGAGAATTCCGAGCAGAAATGGAGGTTCTGAGCGGAAATGGGTTCGGTTGGCCGCATCCAAACCTTGTAACGCTTTATGGGTGGTGCCTGGATGGCTCACAGAAAATTCTGGTTTACGAATACATGGAGGGCGGAAGCTTGGAGGATCTTATAACCGACAGGATGAATCTGACATGGCGGCGTCGAATTGATGTGGCAATCGACGTAGCGCGGGCGTTGTTGTTCTTACACCACGAATGCTTCCCTGCTATCGTGCACCGGGATGTGAAGGCCAGCAATGTGCTGCTCGATAAGGAAGGGAAAGCACGAGTCACGGATTTCGGTCTTGCCAGAGTTGTTGATGCAGGGGATAGCCATGTCAGCACAGTGGTGGCCGGGACAATCGGCTATGTTGCGCCGGAATACGGGCAAACATGGCATGCAACCACGAAAGGCGACGTGTACAGTTTTGGGGTGCTGGCGATGGAGCTGGCAACGGGGCGGCGGGCGGTGGACGGAGGGGAAGAGTGTCTTGTGGAATGGGGTAGACGGGTAATGGGAATTGGGCGGCACGGATTGAGTCGATCAGCCATACCGGTTGTGCTTCTGGGGTCTGGGCTGGCGGAGGGGGCGGAGGAGATGAGTGAGCTGCTTCGGATTGGGGTGAAGTGCACGGCGGAGTCTCCGCAGCGTAGACCAAACATGAAGGAGGTGCTAGCTATGCTGATTATGATATCCACCACAAGGGGAGACTTCAATTATGGCTCCTTTTCTCCTCCCCCGTGATTTTAGGTTTCCAGAAAAAAAAAAAAAAAAAATGTCCATAATTCTAGGGTGCTATACACAGTTTAATTACACACATAAATACTCAACAAATTTTGACTACTGTAATTCTTCTTGTACACATCATTCATTAGTTGAAGAAGGTTTTTGTTTTTTTATTTTTTTTGTTATGCAATTCCTCAAGGATAAATACCAGTCATAAGAATCTTCATTTGAACTTAGATTTTTTACTTTTGAAAGGAAAATTCTTTTTAGTTGTTTCAGTAACATGTTATCTTTTTAATAGGTAGGATTTGCCATTTGATGCAAGAAATTGTGTGAATTTCCAAAATTTGAGAATTTACAATTTTTTAAAAATTGTATGGGATCTAGATCTGTCACAACTAGTAGGTTAAACAAATAGAATATTTGAAAGAAACATTGTAGTGAGGATAATGAGTTATATTTATACATAAATGCATTGATTACAAGAGAGAGATTTTAGGATATACGTTGTAACGGCTAGGAGATATGCTATACATGAGAGTATAAAACAAGGAAATAGTCCCCGAGAGGTAGCTCAATCGACTGGGACTACACTTAATGAAGTGGAGGTCACTAGTTCGAATCTCTCTCCCCCCTCTTGTGCGGACATGTCAAAAAAAAAAAAAAAAAACAAGGAAATAGGTAATGGTCATGTCCCATGATTTGTGCAATGCTCTTGATTTTGACTCTCTCTTTAATTCTTTTATTGGCATGGTGTGATTGCTAGTCTTACTACTCCCCCTCAAACTAGGCTGAGTAGTAAAGCCTAGTTTGATAGATAATGTAGTGAAAGACTCTCGGAGTATGGGTTTGGTGAAGGAGTGATGATAGAGAGAACACGGGCATGCATCACGCCCGTGTTTTTTAATATTTTTTAATATATATTTTTTAATTATAATATTAAAATATATTATTTTAATATTAAAAAATATTAAAAAACACGGGCGTGTGTTCTCTCTATCATCACTCTTGGTGAAGATATCAGCCAATTGATTTGAAGAAGAGAAAATTGGGTCACAAGTGCATCAAGAGCAACCTTCTCATGAACATAGTGATGGTCCACCGCAATATGCTTAGAGCGACCATGAAAAACTGGATAGACACTAAGGTAAAGAGAGCTCAAATTATCACAATACAATGTAGGTGACCTAGCCAAAGTAATCCCAAATATCACGTAGCAAAAAACTAAGCAATGTAAGTTTGGCCGAAGCAGAGGTCATAGAGCGTTATTCAGCTTCGGTGCTAGACTTAGCGACAATAGTTTTTTTTTTTTTTCTTAATATATTTCAATTTTTCACTCGATCACCTATCAAAATGCAATCTCAAATCTTTGCTTGATGAACAGAGAAAGATAACACCTTTTTCTTGTTAGTTCCAACTGCCCAAACACGTCAAACCGCCTAGACCTTTTTGATGGCAACACATAGTGACACGTATACATTAACAAATGCTAGAAGAAAAACAATCTTATTTACCAATCAAAATACAAATACCCAAAAGATAGAATGAAGAGCATTTAACTTTCACAAAAAAATAATGTAGAAAGAGTGAGGAGAAAGACAACAGACGAACAAAATCTTTTAGACCAAATAGAGAGGTTGTGCCTGTTTTGCATTGCTTGCTTGCTAAGTTGCAAATGAAGGAGGGCTTCCAAACTTTTTTAAGGATGATTCTGTTCCTTTGTATTTTATTTTGGGTTAAAACTTAAACACTTTATTAGTACCTGGATTTACACATTTTTACTTTTTCTTACATCGAGTTCAAATCATATCATAAATGGTACTTGACTTAAGAGAAAATACAAACTTAGTACTTCTGTTAGGTTCCGTTAACCCAAACTATGTGTCCTCAAAAAATATTAAAAAAATAATAATTAAAAATAATAAAAAAACTAAACCTAAAAAAAAATTGAAAATTGATGGGGGTCGCCGGCCACCCCCATAAATTTTCAATTTTTTTTTTTATTATTTTTTAAGACATGTGGCAGTTCTATATGATGACACGTGCAAATGAATCTAACGAAAGTATTAAGTTTGTCTTTTCTCATAAATCAAGTATCATTTATAACAGGATTTGAATGTGAGAAAAATAAAAAATGTACAAACGCATGTAATAATAAAGTATTTATCCTTTTAATTTTTATTTTTTGTAATTTCCTCTTTTCGAATATTAAAAGCCAAAAAGAGGCACTTCCCATTTTACTTTTGAAAGCTTTCTAACTTCCACCAAGTCTGCTAGTCCTTTCCCTGCCCTCACACGCTCTTGCTCAGTCTCTATTTCTATCTCTCTCGAGCAATTTTTCTTTTCAACCATTTTTTAGCTTCAGACTGACCAAAAATATAAAAAAGATAAAAGATAAAAGATAAAATCAAGGTATGTAATTCCTGCTGTCATTTCCTTTTTCCTTTCCAGTTTTCCTCAGTAAAATGAGCTTCATCTTACTTGCAAAATGATGTAATTGTTGACTTGTGTTTGATTTGTGCTTTCTAATGAGATCTCTACGAGTCCTGCCTAGAAGCAGCGTGGGCAATGTGTCATCCTGACTCATCCAGTTTCTTTTCTCCTTTCTCAATTTTTTGTGAAGTGGGTATTCGTTTTCCAGTTAAAGGAGGTGACTTTATGCGATTATATACACTTTCTAGATGAAATAATGGCTGGGCTGTGTTTGATTGGTGCCCTTTTAGTGGCTTTTATTCAGTTTTTGCCTTGATTTAGCTTCCTAGTCTGCTTTTCCCCTTGCATTCTGATTTTCATTAGTTTTAGGGGAAAATTTTAAAGTTTTATGAGTTTTTCAATTTGAACTCTAAAGTTTAAAAATTGGCAATGTATTTTCTTAATGTTTAAAAAATTTTCAATTTAAACCTTCTATTGCTAATTTTTGTTAAATTGAACAGAAATTAAAAATTAAAAAAAAAAAAAAAGGCTTAAGGGTAATTATGTAATTTCATAGATTTCTGTCTAATTTGACGAAAATTAGTAACGGAAGGTTTAAATTAAAATTTTTTGAAACATTAGGGGTACATTGCCAATTTTTAAACTTTGAGGTTCAAATTGAAAAACTTATGAAACTTAGGGGAGTAAAGTGAATTTTTCCCTTAGTTTTAGCATCAATAGTTAGCACTCGATTATTCTATAGCTATTAAGAGTAGATATCAAATCAATATTTGTTTTTGACAGAATAAAATCTCTTATCAAAAATTGATCTTCAAGGATTTTTTTTATTTTTTTTTGAATTTGTGATAAACAATGGAAATGCAATGTCTTAAGTATCGTGATTGCTGTACTGTTTCATTGTCTAAAACTTCTGTTGCTTTGTTTTCAGTCATTGTATCTAAGAATTATGGCACTCCTTTGTTGCTTTGCTTTTCAAACAATGCATGTTGGAGATTCCTGAATCATTATGATTAACATGATGCTCAATGTAATTGCTCTTTGGCCAATCATCTTGATAGGGCATAAGGACTGAGTATATCACAAAGACATTGCAAGCAACGTGTTGTGGAGAACAACTACATTTGAAATGGCTGAAGAGAGAAGAGATAATATTATGTCTTTAGAGCTAGCGATCCAAAGAGAGGAAGCATACAGGAGGAAACTATCTAAGTTGCAGTTGAACTTAGATAATGATCTTATGCCTTTGGAGGTGAGGATTCAAACGGATGGCTGGATTATTTTCCTTTTCCTCAACCAATGTTCTTTCTTCTCCTGTTTTTTTTTTTTTTTTTTTTTCTCTGATGAATCAACTATTGTCTTTTTAGTTTTCTCTTTTCTCTCAGGCACCCTAAAGTAAAAACAAATAGTTTTTCTGGTTTTCACTGTGAATATCTTTTTTCCCTATTAGAAAACTGACTTCTATTCAAAGACATAAATGACTTGCATAGCATTCAAGGTTGTAATTGGAGTTAGTTGAAGATATGGCTTATATTGATTTAATTGATATACAACCCTTGACTGCTCTGTCAACCAAAATTTTCAACCCCCCTCCTACCCCCTCTTCTTTTTTCAGAAAATGCATGAACATTGTGCTGAAAAGTTCATTCGGAAAAATCTTTAATATCTCTGTTACTTATATTGTTTGTTAAGGCCCAGATTATTAAATGCTATCATATGTTTATTGACTATATTAAAGAGTGACTATATGGATCTGTCCTAGCCAAAAAGGACACATATCACATAGTAAGCAAAGATTCTTTGTTGCAAAAAAAAAAAAAAAAACTTTTAAACGGAGAGTTGGAGTTAATTTCCAGTGCCTAGCTATACAATTGCTTACTAGATCTTTGATTTCTATACGATTTGATCTGGTTAATTAGTAGTTTGTTGGTTCGAATTTGGTTTGCGTATGCCCTGATTTTGCATTGCAGATGAATTGGTCTTCGAAGTTATTGGAAGTTGTCTTCTCCCTCTCTTCAATGTTTTTGCTTTATGTGTGATGGATTTCTTCAGTAGATGAATTGGTTGAGCATAGTTCTTCAGCTCAGTTGTATTTGTACTCTTCTGAACTACTATCATCGTTTGTATCAGGTGCCACCTTCACATCCAACTCCTAGCCCCAATCTAACACCAGCTGCTGGGCCAAGTTCAAGTCCAGTTCTGAGCACAAGTCTTGTGGGGGCAAAGCGAAAAGAGCCGACTACCTGCCTCCAATATCTGCCACCTCAACAGCCCCAACCATTTCATGGTACTGTCATACTTGGAAATGAGGCAGATAACTTATTTTGTGAGGTGTGCCAAGTGCATTGCTCAGGTGCCTTTAGTCTCAAGCAGCACGTAGAAGGAAGAAAACACAAGGGGAAGATAGAAGAGTTGGAACATATCAGGAAATATGGAGGAGAGAAAGCAAACCAGCTGCAATGGTGTGAATTGTGCAATATATCATGCATGAATGAGACTTTGTTAGAGCAACATTTGCAAGGAGCAAGGCACAGGGAGAAACTGCAAGAGTTGGAATCTGGAAAAGGTGGTGGAGAAATCCTAAACCAGCCCAAGTGGTGTAAATTGTGTAAACTTTGGTGTCCTTGCGAATATAATTTCAAGCAACATCTTGAAGGCCACAAGCATGGCCTTCGGCTACAAGCTTTTCAGCAGAAAAAGAGGGCCAAATAGTTGATCTGTTAAGAAAATCCTCTGTTTGTCCCTCTTTTCCTTCCAAAAAGCATCTACCAGAGAAACCATGCTTTTGGCCCCTCAAGTTGCTGCTTGTTTGGGATTTCTCCACCACCTTTTCCAGATTCCAACTCCTGCAGTTTCTCCTGTTCTATTTTCCCTGAAAATTTTGCTCAAACAAAGTCTCATTAAAGCTTGCAATTTTACACAATTCACAAAAAAAGACTAACTATTTAAAGTGGAGGCACAAAGAAGTTTCTTCTTTTCCTCATATCTAGACATTACTGGTACAAAAAGAAAATTAATCCTGAGCTATTATGTATGTTTTGAGATCAAATATCACTCTTTATTACTTAATCATCCAACAGAAAGAGAGTTTGACAAAAGATGAGCAAAATAATTTGCAACCTATGATGGCTTTCAATATTGTGGCAATGCCTTCTTGGACCAATTTTTAGAAGACTACTCGGAAGAGCTAAGAAAATGGCATCTTTGGTGTCATCATGGTTTAATGATCATTTTATTCCAAAATGCCTTTCATGTGTAAGAAAATAGGGGAAAGTACATGTTGGCTCCCTGCACTACCAATATTTTTGTACTTGCACCACTAAACTTCAAAAAGTGGCAATTGGATACCTCAAATTACAGCCATTCCTTTACAAAAAGACAACTCCATTAGTAAAAATTGTTAAAATAGAAGAGGTCATGTGCATGTATACCCTAATACCCACAAGTTGTTCTCCCCATCTTCATATACGGAGTGCAAATGATACATTATCGAAGTTTTTATTTAATAAAGTATCGATCAATTTCAATATGCTTGGTTCTGTTATGTTGGATTGGGTTACGAGCAATACTGATTGTCACAGTACAATTGGATAGAATCATTGGACTCAAACCCAAGCTCTTTCAAGATTATCTTCAATAATAATGTTTCACACACTCTATGAGCCATGGCTCTAAATTCTGCCTTCGCACTGAATTTGGCAACCATTGCTTGTTTCTTGCTATGCCATGACACCAAATTGCCTCCAAATTACCTCCCGTAAATGTGCAATACCTTGACATGGACCATTGATCCATAATTGAGTCAGCCCAATTTGCATCTATATATGCTTCTGTTTTCAAATGATCATGTTGAGAGAGAAAAAAAAAAAAAAATTCCCTTACCTGGTGAGTATTTTAAGAAGCAGAGGATGCGATAAACTGCTTCCATATGAGGTTATCGTAAAGAATGCATGAAGTGGTGGCTCACTACACTTGCAACATATGTAATGTTTTCTAGACATGTGCGAGATAAATAAATCAACCGGCCAACTAATTGCAGATATTTGCCTTTATTTACTAGAGGACTCTTACTAGTTTCTCTCAGTTTAATATTCACATCTACTATAGTATTACTGGCTTTGCATTTGAGCAATCTTGTTTCCTTGAGAAGATCAAGTATGTATATATTTTTAGGAGATAAATATACCATGTTTTGACCTTGCTACCTCAATGCCGAGAATTCCAAACAATCAAAGTCGTTTATTCCAAACTTGTTAGGAAGAGAGTGTTTTAAATTTTGTATCTTCCCATCATCATTTCTTGTTATGACAATATCATCCACATATGCTATCAAAGTTGTTACCTTTCCTTGAGCAAAATGTTTAATGAAAAGTATATGATCAGCCTTACTTTGTTTGTAACCAAATTTCTGCATAGTTCGGGAAGAACGCTCAAACCATGCTCTTGGAGATTGATTTAGGCCATACAAAGCCTTCTTTAGTTGCACACTTTTCCTACTAGGGATGAATCTTCCAATTTAGGAGGAATTCCCATGGATACTTCTCTTTCTATATCTCCATGAAGAAATGCATTTTTTACATCAAATTGATGTAGAGGACAATCCAAGTTCGCAGCTATAGAAAGAAGAACTCTAATTGAGTTCATCTTTGCTATTGGAGCAAATGTTTCCACATAATGAACCTCATAGGTTTGAGTAAAACCTTTTGCAAAAAGTCTGGCCTTATTTCATTCCACATAATTACTGCCCTTATGCTTGACAGTGAACACTCACTTGCATCCAACACCCTTCTTCCCATTAGGTAAGTTAACAATATCTCATGTCTTGTTTTGCGCAGAGCTTTCATCTATTCTTGCATCGCTGTCCTCCGTTTTGGATCACCAAGTACCTCCTGTGCATTTCTAGGCATAGACAAAGATATCATTTATGTGTATATATGTGTGTGAGTTTTAAAAAGGAGTTTTGAAAGTCAAAAGATTTCTCATAAACTACTTTTTACTAATAAATGAATTTAAACTTGTAGTTTACATAAAAAGTTTAAAGAGAAGGTGGATGCTTGTTAGCCATCATGTAGCTTAACATACTTTATTACCTAGGTTGATAAATATTACAATGACTAAATTATCAAAGTACTCTAAGCCTTGACAAACTATCCTAACACTTTGCCTTAAGGTGGAGCACATATAACATATAAACGAGTTTGAAAGAAAAAATTGAATGAAAATACACCCAACATACTCTAATCTTTCCCTCAAGTTGAATCAGCTTAGAGCACACAATACAGAGACAATTATTTTAAAATAATATGCATTAAACCAAATTTAAACAAGCTGAATTCCACAAAAAAAAAAACTCAATACCAAACAAAAATTCACCAAAAACTTAAATGCTAGTTGAAAACTTGCCAGAAAATATAGAACAGTTAATCAGATCTCACCGCAAAAAACTAGGGCCAATCGAATTTCATTGAAAAACATTAATAACTGGTCGGAGCTCACTGCAAAACACCAAGGCCGATCGGATCTTGAGGGAAAACATCGAGAGTTAATTGAATCTCATTGTAAAACACTAAGGCTAGTCCTATCTCGACAACCAACTACAACAATAATGATTCTAGTGATCAATATGATCAACAACAAACGACGATCGCATATCCCATGATCAATCCAACTAACTAATTACACTTGATTGATGATCAATATTATCAACAACAAACAACCAACAACAACGTTTGATTGATGAACAATACAATCGACAACGGTCAACCACATCCAACAATAGGCAACCAACAACAAAGTGGATTGATCATCAACGCAACCAACAAACGAAAACCAACAACGATCAATCAACAATAACATTGGATTGATGATTAATACAACCAAAAAACAAATTGGATTTATCATTAATACAACCTACAACATTAAACCATAACCAACAATGGGCAATCAACAACAACACTGGATTGATCACCAATACAACTAGCAAGGCTCAACCACAGACAACAACAACGTTGGATTGATCATCAATACAACCAACAACGACCAACGAACAACTGCATCTTGTGAACGAACAAGAATGACAACTTGTAAACACTACTCTAGTACTCCACCCAAGTGGCAAACTCGATGGTTGCTCCATGTAGCCCAATTGAGCGAAAAACCACCTGAGCGATAAACCACAAGAGGAATACGATATTGGCTCGAGTTTACGCTTTGACACCGAGCGGTGTTATTTGGGGTCTAATTAAGGGAAGAATTTCACAACACAATATTTGGTTGAGGCCCCATTGGTTTATTTTTTGAGAAAGTACACTTTAAACTTTAATGACTGCTTAGGGCAGGGGAAAAAAATTACTTGCCCCAATTAAGTTAAGTTAATCTTGGGATAAAGAAAGATGGTCAATTCAAATGATGTAATATTCCACAATGAGGTGTGCTTTCTTTATCTTAGATCCTCCTGCTTTTATCATCCTGGTGTCCCAAATGTTTCCTGTGCGTTGGGACTAATGCCATTACCAAGCACATGCATCACCATCATAATCATCCTCGTTAAGAATAATTCTATGTCAAAAAAAAGTATGTCTCATAATATTTTTCCAAAAATAAAAATAAAAATTGAGCAACAGTACTAAATTTGCATTGGATTGGATAAGAAGCAAGTTGCGCTCTCAATCACCATGCACGTTTTTGTCTACAAAATGTAGCTTGTCTACTGTATTTTGTCATAATAAACTTCATTTTTTCTCTCCTCAGAAAGGTAGGAAGAGGCGATCAGAGTGGATCTAAGCGTAACTATGATAGCCTGTGTTTACTAAAAACTGATAAAAAAAAAACCTAGATAGTAAAAATTACGAGCGTTCTCTCAAATTCATTTGAGTCAGTCCATCAAAACATCAAATCAAAGAAAGCAATTTTGAGGATAAACTTTGATTCCAAAGAGATGTGGATAGGATAACAAAGCAGATCACATAGCTGGCTGATACTGATAGACATGCTTAGTCACAAGCACAACTCTCCACAACATATCTTGCTTGTAATTTACTGGTGGATTTGATAACAACACGTGTCGAAAGCTGTCCACATTGGAATAGCAATTTCCGGGACGCATAAAGGAGAGAGCCAGTAACATTATTTGTCTGTCCATATCCACAAACAAACAAAAGCAAAATCTTCCTAATGCTTCTAAATTCCCCCCCTTCGCGGCTAGCAGGAGCAGAGCTAGATTCTGCAGCTAAAGTATATATTTTGTATATATATATATATGGGAACCCAATTATGGTGCCTATATATATTCTTAGAAAAGAAATTGGAGGTGGGGGGTGAGTGATTTCAAGTCATGGACATCTTTGCCATCCTTCACATGATTACTGTTTCTGAGCAAACACTCGAGTGCTTCTCCACTATACCCAACACCAACAATGCATTTTGGTAACGAAAAAATTAAACACAAAAAGAAATAAAGAAAGAAGGAAAAAAGAAAAAAGAAAAAGGAAGCCAATCAAAATCTTTCTCTCCCCACCCCCCTCTTGTCTTTAAATCTGGACATGCATGAGCTCTCTTCTCCTAACTGATCACAGAAATTAAGAAACATACTGATGGAGAACTCTTATGGGTCTTCAAGAAAATCAAAGGATGTTTCTCTCAAAGAGCTCAGCGATAGGCTTGCTGAGTTTGCTCAAGTAAGAGGATGGGATCAATATCACAGTCCTAGAAATCTCCTCTTAGCACTAGTAAGTCAATCAACTACATATATGCATATAATTATGATTAATTAGCCATTTGATGGGTGTTTGTGATGAACATATATATTAATTAATTTGCATTGATTTGTGAAGGTGGGAGAGGTGGGAGAGCTGTCAGAGATATTCCAGTGGAAGGGAGAAGTTGCAAGGGGATTACCCAACTGGAGTTCTGATGATAAGGAGCATTTGGAAGAAGAGCTCTCTGATGTTCTGCTCTATCTTGTTCGTCTTGCTGATGTTTGTGGCCTTGATCTTGGCCAAGCTGCGTTGACTAAAATAGTCAAGAATGCAAGAAAATACCCTATTCTTAATCAAACACAAACTTCCACTTTCAACTAGCAATCCAGGAGCTTCTCAGCTCCCATGCACCCGGCTTCTACATCTCTTTGGTGTTTTTTAAGTTTCTCTTTTTCTTAATGTATTTGTCTAATTTGTGAGAGGAAAAAAAAAAAAAAAAAGTGCTTACTGTTTTATATATATATCCTTGTATGAGAGCATGCATGTTATAAATTAGGATCATCGGAGTGAATTTTTATATTCCTCCTTAATTTCGTTGTCTAAAGTTTCTTTAATTACAATAATTTTATCTAGACGATCTTGATGAATATCTTAGTGTACTTGCTCCAGAAAAAAATAAAATAAAATTTCAAATTCTCCTTGTTCGGATCCATGATGGTGCAGTCTGAGCTGGAGATAAACACAATACTTTAATCCAATGGGAGAGTTTGTTTAGACCTGTTATCGTATATCAAGCACTCACTCGATCTTACATGGAAAAGTTAAAGACGATAAATAACTTTTATTGAAAATCTTCGAAGGGTAAAAGTAACCCAACAAATTCTATATAAACCGTTTTCAAAGAAATAAGAAATATACCCATCCGATTTAAATAAAATATTAGGGTTTTATGTAATTTTGAAGGACCGATACGTTCTCAACCTGTGGCCACAAGTTGAGTCTATCTGAGCAATCTAATTAATTATAGGTATACTCAGCGTGACAAATCTGTAGTTATGAATCAGACGTAGTGATTGCTCATTATTCTTCATCCCATTAATCCCAGCACCTTGCTATGCCTTATTTTCTAGGTTGAAATAGTTTCAAAACCCTGCATTTATTTACTTAGGCACATGCATGCTAGACTTCTTTCATTATAAATTTCATTCTTTCTCATATCTCTACTATTATTATGTGTAATTGTGTAAAAAACAAATCCTTTCTTACTTGGAAAGTTTTCTACATCATCTCATAAATCTCTTGCATATTTTTCTTCTTAAGACAGTATCTCAGATTACAAGAAAAAACAAACATAGGAGCTTCTGAAAAAACTGCAGAAAATCTATGTCTTTAATTAACATGTCAAATAGTACAAAGGTTTAGATGTCTCAAAGAAGAGCAACATTAAAACACGAGCCACATGGGGAATTCAAAACATGTTAAAAATGTTATAAGTAAAAGGGAAGAGCATGTAAATCGAAACAAACTGGTTGTCGTTTATGTGATGGAAAGTTATTGGATCTTCCATTATATTTTCTACAAACTAGCTACTTGATTTCACCTGTTGAATAAGAGGTGAGTGGTGACCATCCCAAATGCTCCTCGCTTTCGTGGGCTCACTCTGCCTAAAGCTTTATGTTTATTGGCCTTTTTTCTAGGGGTGAATATTTGGTCTTGGTTTTTGGTTATTGGCTAAAACCGACAACTGAAATCAAGGTACCCAGTTTTTAATTTTTGAAAATCGGAATTGGAACTGGTTACCCAGTTAATCTATTATATAATAACCGGCCGGTTTCGGTTGGTACCCAGTTATCCGGACCGGGTAACCGGTTTTTTTTTTAAAAAAAAAATTGCATTTTGGGCTTATTTTAGATATTTGACCTAATTCTTAGGCTTATTTTAACCATTTTGTGCCCATTAATAAATTTTTTTTTAAAAAAAAAAAACTAGCCTTAAAATGCCCTAAAATTTTATTTTAAAAGCTTACATAATACATGAGATTAAACTACATGTACATAGACTACATATATGATATATCAACCGATTCAACTACAAATCTCATTCTTATGAGATTAAACACTAATAAGTAGTAAATATTAACCTGTCAAAAACAAACCTAAAGAAGTGATTTATGATTTTTGTGAACCTTAGAGTAAAATATATATATATATATATATACCCGGTTATAACCAAGTATTTAAAAACCCCAAAACCGGTAACCGGAACCGGGCATCCTGGTTACCGGTTTTTCCCAATCGGTTTTTTGGGTTCCCGGTTTCAAAATGGATTTCCCCGTTTTTTTTTTTACACCCCTACTTTTCTCTATTAATGCTGGTGAAAGAAAAATAAAAATTTGCTTCGAAAAAAAAAAAAAAATTTACAAAGCGAAATATTTAAAGTTTTCTCCAAATTGGGCTATAAAATTATTATGAGAATTATGTCGTAGTGTAAATTGAGTATTTTTTGCATCTTTTAATAGGAAGCAGATATCTTAACTTAAATTTTTTAAAAATAATATAACCCTTCAGTGCCTCTTCACGTACGTTAAATAATTTTCCACCAACCAAATACTTCATGATAAACAAAATACTCAATGGTAAAACCATCGGAACCACAAAAAAAAAAATACTCAATCTACTCGTAACACACTTGATTACGACCTCGGAAAAGTGGGAGATCTAGGAGACTAGGAGGCCAATCCTCAGTGGCAGTCTCGTAAATTTGTATAGACTTGTGTCTAGTTAAGTTTCATGCGGGTCGTCTGAGTTCCACGTCGACATTTTGTACAAAAAAGATAATTGGGGGCCCATGAGGGAATTTTGGCTGCAATTAATAAAGGGCGGAAAATGGTAATTAAGAAATATCCGTTCTGCTCCTCTGTAATTTACAAGAATGCCATTAACATATCTATGTATAAGTATATATAAATCTCTTTGGGGTCACCAAACGTGTTATTTTAAAAAAATAAATTACCCAAATGAACGGGGAACCGGCCCAGGATTACAGCCCACGAAAAGCTAGGCTCTAGTGTAGAGAATCCCTCGTCACCCAAAACCTGCGGGCCTGTGGCCTTGGGCCCGTTTGGCAATGGACTTGCCAAAGTCTAACTTTTTTAAAAAAAAAAAAAATTCAACTCTCATTATTCTTATTTTTTATATCACATTAATCACTTTTTATTACTATTCAAACAAAAAACTCACTATAAAACAAATTTTTTTCATTTTTGCATACAAAAATTTTAAAACTTCTATCTGTTTTATATCACATGAATCACTTCGAAACCAAAACTTTACTACACAATCCATTACCAAACACGACCCAAGGCCTTGTGTGGAAAAGTGCCAAAAGCATTTACGTCAAACGCCCTCAACAAGGAAAGTAGTCGTTGGAGGGGCTCCCCGAAAGGAAAGTGAATGAATTGACATTCGTGAACTTCCTATTATGAACCGACTCAAGAAGGAAATGCAACTTTGAGTGGACAAAGTTTTCCGTGGAATTGGGTTAGAGGAAGTTCTAGTCTATAAAAATGATATTATCCCTTTGAACACGTGTTTTTTTAATAAAATTTCTTTCAAATTTATTCCTTTAATTAAAAGAAGTTTGTGCTTTTTGAATGCAAAGAAATACATGTCATTTTTAGCCTATTCAGTATATGTATGGACCGTGAACATGATTGGTTATGTAGGTTTTCTTAGTGTAAGCAAGAGCTTTTCGTGCTATCACATTGAATTGTTAGAACACTTATATTAGGTCAGTCAAAATAGTTAAAATGTAGCAGAAAATACTAAAATATGCTCAATATCCAAGGCATTGTTTTAATTAATATTATTAGTAAAATAGAAGTTATATTTTAAAAAACAAAAAGAATTTAAAACGTGTAACAAATTGAGTTAATTAGATTTTGCCACCGTTATATTTTAATATTTAAAATATACGTGTTATAGATATTAAGTTGGGCACTTTAAATTTACCAGGGAGCAGAAAACTCAATGTTTTCCTTTATGAATTGTAGATTGGCTTTTTTCAAAATGCTTATGTTGAAGGTAGTTGAGTGAATGCCCTTTTCTTCTATATATAGGCCGTCGTCTCTCATTATTCCTCTTTAGGGTTTTAAGAACTCATGCCAATACTTTCTAATTTACTGAAGTGGAGATTCATTCCACAAGTTTGTTGGGAAGGAATGCATGGCATAAGTAGATAGTTGCTGAGTGTTACATCTTTACAAGAGTGCACCTGAATCCTTATCGGTAATTTGAGCCGTGGACCATCGGGCGTTCTAATTGTGGGTTGCCGCTTAACACTCATTTTATGATTTTATTTAACTCTCTTTTTGTTAGAATATAAATTAATTAAAATTCATTTTTTTTCTTGAGTGATTAAAATTTTTAGATAACTAATGATCAACATTTTCTAAGATTATTGGTGCGTGCTTTGTAGGATTTGTGGAGTTAATTTATAGGAAAATTACAGTTTACCCTCTTAAAGTTGACAGCGTTGTAACACAACAAATTCTATATAAACCGTTTTCAAATTAAGAAATAAGAAATATACCCAACCGATTTAAAAAACGATTTAAATAAAATATTAGGGTTTTATGTAATCATGAAGGACCGGTTCTCAATCCGTGGCCACAAGTTGAGTCTATCTAGGCGATCTAATTAATTATAAGTGCACTTAAAGTGACAAATTTGTAATTATGAATCAGACATAGTAATTGCTCTTCATCCCATTAATCTGGATCAGGTTCCCCTCGAATTAGAGGGGAATTCCCAATCTAGACTGTGTGATGAAATCTAATGGTCCAGAATATTCTACTAAAAAAATAATAACAAAATATTATTTATATTTTTTTAAAAAAATCAAAACAAAATAATTAAAAAATTAATTAAGAAAAACAAAAAGCAAAAAGCAAAAAAGCAATCATCTCTTCCTTCTCCTTCTTCCCTTACGAAATTTCCATCCTTTTCCTTACCAGAGCTTCAGCCAGCACCCAAAAAGCAATCATTTCCACAACCCTCCGGTAGCACCACTAGCCCCTAAAAAAGAAATAGGTTTGGCGTTTGTTTTTTGACTTTTAATCCTTGAGGGTGGCTCCATGGCCAAACAGTGGCCCTTGGGGGGTGGTTTGGGGCCAAACCTATGAGTTGTTTTTTGGACTTTTGACTCTTGGGGGTGGCTTCCAAGAGCGATGGGGTGGCTTCGGCTACTTCCAATGGCCAAATAATAATAAAATAAAAATTATATGTTTTTATTATATATTTTTTTTTTTTTGAAAAAAAGTAAAAGAATATTTTATTATTATTTATTTAATGGGACATGTGGCGTCACAACAAGAGTTGGATCTCTTTCAAGCGATCCTGACTGTGAATTCGAGAATTTCAAATTTTCCTCTAATTCGAAGGGATTCGAATCCCTTTATAAAGGGATGGTGAGTTTGGTGCATTTATGTTTAAAGTATGTAAGGTTACTTTTCGCATTGAGCACACAGCACATGTTAAAAAAAAAAAAAATTAAAAAATTAAAAAAATAAATAAATAAAAGAAACAAAAAAGAAAAGAAAAGAAAAGAAAAGTGACATGCCCAATTAAGCTCCCGCCATAGGACAAGGGGGGCCTAGGAAGAGAGGGGGTAAACACCCTTAATAGGACGACTTACGTGGCACCTGGACCTGGAGAGAGGCCGGGAACCCTGCAACCCAAGGGAACTTTGTAAGTGCTAAGCCAACCATATCAAATAAAATCAGCCTAAGGTAACAACTTAGACTCTTTTACCTTTACATAAGATATTTCTCCTAACCCCTCACAAAAAGCTTGAACTAACTTGGGCATTAATTGGAGTCCCTGTTGGAACAGCCCGCGCAGGCCTCTAATTAAGCCTTGAGTTTGTGGCGTGCAAACAACCTGGGAGGAGGAAGAAGCATAGCGCATCAAACATTGAACCGGAGTGTGGCGGAGATATTTTGGACTAGTCTAACAAGTATTATACTCATATCGATCTTGACACCATCCAAACCTAACACGAATCACAAATTTAACACGAAATTAGTGAGTTATGATTAAAGAATCTCACCAATTTAATTAAATAAATTGATTATAGTTAATCTATATAATCTTATATTCATATTTTAATACAGCTTAAATCCAACACATAAACATTAATTATCACCCATTTGCTAGCCTGGTTGGAGTTTTAAGTGGGATGCGATGCGTTTCTTTAAAAATGCAGCAAGATGCAAACGCCTTTTAAGTGCTGCCCTCCACTCTCATCCACAACATAAATTACATTCTTAACCAAAAAAACTCATCCCCTGCAAATTATTTTTAATGTATCTTTTAAAAATATAAATTATTTTTACGAAATTGTAATTTCAAACGCACCCTTAATTAATCACTATCTCAACTTATATCAAAAAGATCGAGCAGTACTCATGCACGCCAACATTATTCGAAATTCCTTGCATGCTGGTCTCTCCGTTGTATGTTCATGCTTAGGCAATAAAACTCAAAAGCCACTTGTCTCAAGAATTAATTCTGCACAACTGATTTTTTTCTTCTTCTTCTTCTAAGCTGCAAGATTGCACCAAACATTAATAAAATAAACAAAAAAACAAATGTCAAATTTGTATGTGTTCCCCCTAGCTACGAAAAGGGCCGACAAAAGCTCACATAATTGTTACAGTTGTGACCGACAGCTTTTGGATCCTGCAGTACAGTTACAGAAGGGCCTACACAAAACATTATTGACTCGCGTCTTAAATTATTAGCCTGAATGATTGAATATATACCAGGGATTGCGCGCCACAGAACCATTATCTCATTCTCCCAAAACCACCATACTCCATACGTACAGAAGTAGTATGCTCTTTCCTCACGCATCTTCTGCAACTTTCATGGCCACTATCCTCGCCTTTTTTCTCTTCCTCTTCTTTCTATTATGGATACTAAGAAAAGCTCGTAAAACAACACTTCCACCAGAAGCTGGTGGCGCTTGGCCTTTGATTGGCCACCTCCACCTATTACGAGGACCAACACCAGCCCATATTACGTTGGGTAAGATGGCCGATAAGTATGGATCCATCTTCACTATCCAGCTAGGAGTGCATCGTGCTCTCATAGTGAGCAGTTGGGAGATAGCAAAAGAGTGCTTCACCACAAACGACAAAGCATTTGCCAACCGTCCAAAAGCTATAGCTTCAGAACTCATGGGCTACAACTATGCCTTGTTTATACTTAGCCCTTACGGTCCTTACTGGCGCCAAGTGCGTAAAATAGCCACCGTGGAGGTCCTCTCAAACCACCGCCTTGAGATGCTCAAGCACATCCGAGAGTTCGAGGTAAATAGATCTATTAAAGAGATGTATGAGCTCTGGGTGAAGAACAATAACATGTTGGTAGAGATGAAGAGATGGTTTGGGTCCATAACCCTAAATGTTATATTTAGGATGGTTGTGGGGAAGCGATTTTTTGGGACTGCAACGTCCGAGGATGATAATGAATTTGACGATCAGTGTCGGAAGACATTAAAAGAATTCTTTGAGTTGAGTGGTACGGTTGTGGTAGCAGATGCACTTCCTTACCTGAGGTGGTTGGACTTTGGAGGGTACGAGAGCGCCATGAAGCATACTGCGAAACAATTTGATCATATGATTGAAGGTTGGTTACAAGAACATAAGCAAAGGAAGGTGTCCGGTGAGGCAAAGGAACCCCAAGACTTTATGGATGTGATGCTGTCTGTTGTTGCTAGCGACGAAAACATCTCCGATCATCATGATGCTGATACAATCACTAAAGCTACATGTCTGGTAAGCTTTTGATATACGTACCCTATAACTATTATGAACATGATTATTTTGTTAACCAGAGTACGTAATTGTCATTCATCGATCGACTACTATCAAATAGGCATAGGCATAGGCATAGGCATCATAGAGTTTATGGTTTGTTTGGTGACCATCTTGATCAAGTTCATGATGAGAAAATAAGAAGCAAAACAATAATTGTCTTAACACTGTGACGGAAGTTTGGTTTATTTTACCATTCACATCTATTTGTTTAAAATTAGCGTGTTTTAGGTGATTTTTTGTGTCAGTCATTTAAATAATGGATAAAAGAAAAGTCGCTTAAAATACATGCATTATGCCACCTAGCTAGTATGAAATTAGTGTGGAGAATTAATATAGCTAGTCTAAAAAAATATATATTAATTTTCTTTTGTCTTAAGGTGGACTTAGGACCACGTTTTAAAACATTACTTTTGTTTTTGTTTTTTGTTACTCTTATTAATATTTACTGGGCATTTAATTTTGGTTGTTTTGAACCATGAATGATCACCTCAATCTTTTTAGCCTAACCATCTAATGCTTCAACCATGGTGCTTTTGTAGTCCCTTATCTTAGGGGGCGCAGATACAACACAAGTAACAATGACATGGGCTCTTTCTCTCCTTCTTAACAACCAAGAAGTCCTAAAGAAAGTACAACAAGAGTTAGATGTCCAGGTTGGTAGAGAGAGACAAGTAAAGGAATCAGACATCAAAAACTTAGTTTATCTCCAAGCTATCATCAAAGAAAGTATGCGTTTATACGCTGCCGGAGCGCTCACTATCCCGCACGAGTCCACTGAAGACTGCACTTTGGCTGGCTACCACGTTCCAACAGGCACGCGACTCGTTGTTAATCTTTCAAAGATGCATCGAGACCCACATGTGTGGTCTAATGCAAATGAATTTCAGCCAGAAAGATTTCTTTCAACCCATAAGGGTATTGATGTTAAGGGCCAGCATTTTGAATTAACACCATTTGGTGCCGGTAGAAGGATATGCCCCGGAATTTCATTAGCCTTGCAAGTTATGCAACTCACACTTGCTACCTTGTTGCACGCTTTTGATATTGCAACTCCATCAGATGAGCCTGTGGACATGATTGAGAAAGTCGGACTTATCAACCAGAAACTTACACCAGTTGAAGTCCATCTCACTCCACGCCTTCCTGCTCAAGTATATGCAGAGCTTGATTAGATATTTGATAACTAAAATGCAAATTATGCTATTTAGTAATATTGTTATACGATTGTCAGAAAATTAGGATGATGTGCCAGTAAAAATTAGTTTTTAGTCATTTTTCTTTTTTTTTTTACAAGTGCTGATTCAAAGACTGATTTTCACTAATATGTCATTAAATTGTTGTAGAGCATGCGTATAATATTTTGCTAAATAACATTAGTCTTTCATAATTAATAGTATGCATAAGGATTTTTCCATTTTGTTAATTTTGATTTTTGCATTTTAGGCTATATATTGGGGTATTGTTCTATCTACCTATGTGTTACGTGGCAGGCCATCATACTAGTTGGCAGTAGAAGGATCGATTCCTAAAAAAAGAGGATATCTCCTCATTAGAATTCTAGACTAAGAGGGTATATCCTCAATGGTTTAATAGTAGTCATATTTATAAATATATATAGTTGAAAACCAATGGTTTAATAGTAGTCATATATATAGTTGAAAAACAAACATATATAGGAGCTTCTGAAAAAATGCAGAAAATTTATGTTTTCAAAATGTCAAAATAGTACAAAAGAATATATAAAAGGTCTAGATTTCTCAAAGAAGAGCAACATTAAAACACGAGCTAGCCACATGCATGGGGAATTCAAAACATGTTAAAAATGTTATAAGTAAAAGGGAAGAGCATGTAAATCGAGACATACTGGTTGTCGGTCGTTTATGTGATGGAAAGTTATTGGATCTTCCATTATATATTCTGCAAACTAATTGATTTCACTTGTTGAATAAGAGGTGGTGAGTGGTGACCATCTCAAATGCTCAGCGCTTTCATGGGCTCACTCTGCTTAAAGCTATATCCAACTGATGATATATATATGTGTGTGTGAGATCGAGTTTTTCTCTTTTATTTATTTATTTATTTATTTTTTTGTTTTTTGTTTTTTGTTTTTTGGCCCTTTTCTCTGTTAATGCAGGTGAAAGAAGAAGAAGAAGAAAAAAAAAAGAAAAAAAGAAAAGAAAAAGGATTTTACAAAGCAAAATATTTAAAGTTTTTTCCAAATTAGGCTATAAAATTATTATTTGTCCAAATTTTACTCATATCTCATGTACTCAAATGACACCTAGCAATTTTATAAACTGAATTACAATAAAAAAAAAAATCACATATTCCTTCTCAAATTACAACTCAATTGACAATGTTTCTCTAAACCTTTTGTTGGGACAATGTTTCCCTCCAAAGTACAAAAAAAAGTGAGGAAACTTCAGTAAGCCCCCCCAAACTTCCAGCTAATTTGACAAGCACCCCCTAAATTACCAAAACTCTCACTTAGGCTCCTGAACTTTGGTTTGCTCTCACTTTGAACCCTTCTGGTAGTTTTCAACGTTAAAATCAAATTTTATGCCCATTTTACCCTTACCCCAAAACTACACCATTTTGTGCCTTAAAACTAAAACACTTACCCAGCCCAAAACGCTGCTTAGGCATATTTGAAAAAAAAAAAAGAAGATCTAACGCAAGTGGTCTACCACCTCGAAATGGTGTTTCAGGTCAACCACTATGGTCATATAGTGGTCCGCCAATCAAAAGGCCAAAAAAGAAAAAAATAGAGGGGATCGGGTGTTGGGATTACGACCAATTCACAAAAAGCCCAAAAAATTTCTCCCGTAAATTTGTTTTGTATGAGGTGGTCAAACCACCCCAAAACACCGACCCCTCTCTTCCTCTTTTATTTTTTTGGGGTGGCAGTTGTCGGACCAATTTCTTGTTTTCATGGAGGTGGTTTGACCACCTCAGAGCTACTTGTGGTGGTTCAACACCTCGATTTTGTCCTTTTTTTTTTAAAAATATATATATATATATATATTGACTAAAAAACGACGCCGCTTTTTACCCCTTTTGGCCTTTTGGGGGTGGCCAGACCACCCCCTTGGCCATGGCGGTGGTTTGACCACCCCCAGACCGGCCAGGGGTGGCTCCAGCCACCCCAATTTCGTCCTTATATATATATTATACTCAAAACGACGTCGTTTTAGGTTAGGTGGTGATGTAGTTTTGGAGCCCAAAACGACGTAGTTTTGGTTGAGGGTATAATGGGCATAAAATGTCGGTTTAACGGTGAAAGCTAACAGAAGGGTCCAAAGTGAGAGTAAACCAAAGTTCAGGTGGCCTAAGTGAGAGTTTTGAAAATTTAATGGGTGTTTGTCAAATCGGTTGAAACTTTGGAGGGGCTTAGTGAAATTTTTCCAAAAAAAATTGTAAATGTCCTCCCATGCCTAGCAAAAAGACAAAAATAACCCCAAATTTGTGTCTAAAAGACAAAAATATCCAAATAAATTAAAAAAAAAAAATTATAAAATTTCTAATCCCCTATTTTTTTTTTCTTTTTTTTAATTTTTTTTTTTAATTTTATTTTGTTAAGGGTATTACATTGATAATTTTTAATAGTTCGGGCCACATTGTCGCAATTAAGAACGGCCAGGATCGCTATCCAAAGCATGCCCACCACAATAGTCTACTCGTCAACACACTTGATTACGACCTTGGGAAAGTGGGAGATCTAGATCGGAGACTAGGAGGCCAATCCTCATTCCTCACTCCTCAGTGGCAGTTTCGTAAATTTGTATAGACTTGTGTCTAGTTTAGTTTCACGCGGGTCGTCTGAGTTCCACATCGACATTGGACAAAAAAGATAATTGGGGGCCCATTAGGGAATTTTGGCTGCAATTAATAAAGGGCGGAAAATGGTAAGAAATATCCGTTCTGCTCCTCTGTGATTTACAATAATGCCATTAACATATTTATGTATGGATGATAAGTATACATAAATCTCGGACCAGGCTTCCATGCGGTTCTATCTGCGGTAAAAACCTGCAGGCCTGTTACCTTGGGCCCGTTTGGCAATGGACTCGCCAAAGTCCAACTTCAAAAAAAAAAAAAAAAAAAAATTCAAACTCTCACTATTCTTAATTTTTATATCACATTAATCACTTTTATTACTATTCAAACAAAAAACTCACTATAAAACAAAATTTTTCCATTTTTGCATACAAAAATTTTAAAACTTTTACACATGAATCACTTCGAAACCAAAACTTTACTACACAATCCATTACCAAACACAACCCAAAGGCCTTGTGTGGAAAAGTGCCAAAAGCATTTACGTCAAACGCCCTCAACAAGGAAAGAAGTCGTTGGAGGGGCTCCCTGAAAGGAAAGTGAATGAATTGGCATTCGTGAACTACCTATTATGAACCGACTCAAGAAGGAAATGCACCTTTGAGTGGACAAAATTTTCCGTGGAATTGGGTTAGAGGAAGTTCTAGTCTATAAAAATGATATTATATCTTTGAACATGTGTTTTTTTAATAAAATTTCTTTCAAATTTATTCTTTTAATTAAAAGAAGTCTGTGCTTTTCGAATGCAAAGAAATACATGTCATTTTTAGCCTATTCAGAATATGTATGGACCGTGACCATGATTGGTTATGTAGGTTTTCTTAGTGTAAGCAAGAGCTTTTCGTGCTATCACATTGAATTGTTAGAACACTTATATTAGGTAAGTCAAAATAGTTAAAATGTAGCAGAAAATACTAAAATATGCTCAATATCCAACTCATATTTTAGTGCATTTCAGGCATTGTTTTAATTAATATTATTATTAAAATAGAAGTTATGTTTTAAAAAACAAAAAGAATTTAAAACGTGTAACAGATTGAGTAAATTAGATTTTGCCACCGTTATATTTTAATATTAAAATATACGTGTTATAGATATCAAGTTGGGCATTTTGAATTTATTAGGGAGCAGAAACTCCATGTTTTCCTTTGTGAATAGTAGATTGGTTTTTCGAAAAATACTTATGTTGAAGGTAATTGAGTGAATGCTCTCTTCTTCTATATATAGGCCGTCATCTCTCATCATTCTTCTTTAGGGTTTTAAGAACTTTTGCCAATACTTTCTAATTAACTGAAGTGGAGATTCATTCCACAAGTTTGTTGGGAAAGAATGCATGGCATAAGTAAATAGTTGTTAAGTGTTACATCTTTACAAGAGTGCACCTAAATCCTTATCGGTAATTTGAGCAGTGGACCATCGGTTCTTCCAATTGTCGGTTGCCAACGTTCTAAGCTTTTTGGTTGTGGGCGTCGGGCCATTGATGGGTAACCTAGTGAAAAGTCGTCGATAACCTAGCCCCATAACATAATAAGTTATAACCTTTATACAATGGTTACCATCCATTAAATGTCAAAGAAACCTGCTTTAGTCCTATTCATCAACAAAAGCCATTCTCAGACAAAAAAAAAAGGGACCAGTAATTTTTTTTTTTTTGTCAATGTTTAAGTGGAATTTTGGGTCACTGTAGTAGCAATTGGGGATTGAAATGGAAATTCAGAAAATCAACATGCTTGAAGCTTGATACTTTGGAATCAGTAAAAGGGGCCCACTGCTGACTATTATTTACAATTACAAAAAGACATATTAAAGTATGAGGAAAAATGGAATCGAAGTGGTATTTTACATTGGAAAAAGCAAAGTAGTTTAAGATGGATATTGTTATCTGCTATGGCAGCAGAGGTGTGTGTTATTCTGTTGTCTGGTTTTGATTTGATCTTCTTCCGACTTCTGTTTTTTGTTTTAAGCCTTTGGAAAATGGACATTCAACCTCCATTTACTCCTACTGCCCTCTAATCCAAAAACAAACATAAAAACGAGATGGGGCATGAGAGAGACTGGGTGTTGACAACTTCCACGTCGCTTCTCATGTAAGTTTCGTTTGTTTCTGTGGATTTTCTTATCTGGGTCTCTCTCTCTCTCTCTAAATCTTCCTAGAGAGAATGGCCCAGTAGATCCAAATGGGAATTTTATTTGCCTTTCAGGCCTTTTCAATAATATCCATTTTTTCTTTTTAATTCTTGAGCTCTTTTGGGTTGCTGTCTTACTTTTGCTTCCTGATTCATGGATTTCTTTGGGTTGTTCTTGTTGTGCTGCATAGCCAGTCGTGGGTTGTGGAATGAGTGAATCCCTGATGGGTTTCTAAGAGGAGGTGGCAGAGAATTACTTTCATTTTTGAGGTAAGTTGTAAGCTTTTGACTGATTTGATGCTTGGAGATTTTTTTTTTTTTTTTTTTTTTCCAATGGATTTGTTGGAACATTTTCTTCTTCTCCTTAATAATTGGTGTGATTCTTTCTTTTTTGGTGACGCAGTATTGTTTGATGGTGTTGACAATTGAATTACACAGCTATTTTTATGAACGATAGTCTTATCCATTTCTCCACCCTGTCTCCAATCTTTTGGACATGGAAAGTCCAAAAAACAGTGTTGAAGTTCTCCATATAGTTCTGGATGTGAAGACCATATTGCCCAGTCCTATCTCTCTAATTTTGGATAATAATATTAGCTTTTTGTTTTCCTTATTATGAGACGTTTTTTGATTTGTGGGGCATCTGATTCTGATTGCACAAGATGATTTTCAAGTTCATTTCATTGTACAAGAATATTCTGAGAGCTTGATGATGTGTCATGTGTGGCGTAATTTCTACTCTGATAATATTGAATTATTCAGAGGTTTCCATATGGACTCTAGTTTTGTTAGATAAGAACTTTTCTTTGTTCCCCTTTTAATCTGCAATGCTTGTTAGGTGAACCTCTGCCTGATATCAAATTATTCCAAGTTGACTCCCTATTTTGAATTTTTTGAAAGTAGTTTGACGGTAGTGAAATGTTGTATTTGTCAATATGCTAATTTTTTTGCTATTTTTTAGGAAACCTGTTTTTTGATGAGTCCTTATGCTTGTATGAAGTCCTTTCATGGCATTAAATGATTCATTGGTCACTACATATCCACTTAAACTTGAGCAACCTTAAGAAAATTCTTTAGATTTTTTTCCTCAAACAATGTACTCAAAACTTTTGGCCAAGGACTGTTTCCTATGGCAAAGAACTTTTGAGTTAAGCCTAAATTAATCAAGAGGTTCTAATCATATGAAAAGCCCTCGGGAAAAGGAAATTCATTGCTAAAATATTTGGATTTTCTTCTTCTTAATGCAGCTTCCCGAGTGATTAGGTTGTAACTCATAACTGCTTAGAGTGCTAAGAAAGCTTGATTTAAGCAATTGCAGTATCAGCAACTTTATTTTTAAGTTGAGGGTATATTGGAGTTGCAGGCAGCTTCATATCTAAAGCAGCTCAATTATATCAGCCTGATGTGGTCTTTGTTCAATTCTCTAGAATTCATTTTAATTGGAATTGTATTTCGCTATCTATTTTTTCTTTTTTCCATTAACATATTTTTCACTTTAGTTTGTGCCTCCACCTTGCAATGCCTTCTGAAGGTACCATCATACCACCGTGTGAAGATAATGATAGGTTTATAGCTCATGCATTCCTAGATTGGTAAAGTTGATTATATTTCTTATGCACACAATTGAGTTTTGGGAATATAAATGTGCTCCTTTTTCCTATGAAAATGAGAGTACATACTATTTCTGTATTTCACTACATATACTCTGATACTTTGAATTGTCATAGATATGTGTAAGTGCCATATTAGTTGGGTAGGTTATGAAGACACGTATATGTTGCGTATTAGATAAGATTGAGCTATATGCATGAGTTTAGGGAGCTTCAATTATATCTCTTATGGTATAACATAGATGTGGCTAGCACTTCCATTGAGTTGTGACAAATGGTATTGGAGCCAACCTAATAATGCCATGTAATGTTGGGGCACTATAGCAAAATGTCGGCCCTGATGAGAAGAACATCAGGGATTTGAGTGTGGGAATTTATGGTATTCCAGATTGTCATGAATATGTGTTATTTCCAAATTGGGCCCTGCCTTGAGGTAAAAAAAAAAAATACAACCTTTTCTCCTTTTCTGTACAAGTTAATTATAAACAAAGATATAAGTTCACAAACACACTTGCTCTATAAAAAGAAAAGAAAGATATTAATTTGACTTTTTTTTTTAAAAAAAAAAAAAATTGTATCAAATCACTAACCTATCATTCGTTCTGTTGCAGGTTTCTTTTTATAACTGAGGGTTGCTAAGTTGTACTTCATTATTCAATTAAACTTGTGCTCTGTTGTTTATGAAACTGCTGGGAATGGGAGCAAATATGCAGTATGATGGCTATTTCCCAAGATATTACCCTACCATGGATCTTAATATGGATGCTAATAGCAGCACATGGCCCCTACACAATATTAGTAAAATGTTGGAGCATGGACACCACTACAATGGTTTTTTGTCACCTTTCTCTGCTGACCAGGTTTTAGGGTACAAGAAGGAAGTATTAAAGCAGACAATGCTCAAGCATGAAACCATGTTCAGGGATCAGGTAAGTTCTTTCTCTACTTAAAGTGTGAATAGAAATAAAAATAATCCTAGGTAATATATCCAATTTTAGTCAAACCATTGATCCTTAATCATCCAACTGGATCATAACCACATTACTTTGCCATTTCATACTAGTTATGTATACTTGATATTTTCGAACGCCTATTTATGGTTTTTAAACATGCAAATGTGTTGAAAATGTTTTTGTGCATCCAGATCCATGAGCTTCATCGCCTTTATGGAAGACAGAGGGAGTTGATGCATGAAATGCGAAGGAATGAATTAGATAAATGCAATGTAAGGTTGGAGATGGCACAGTCAAATTCTGTTTTATCTCATGTCTCAACTGAGTATGCCCAAAAGACATGTCATGCCCCCAGGTTGCCTTGGGTAAACCCTGCTTGTGGTGGATTATCCATTTTAGGTGTTGAAAATGTCCAGTTGCCTTTGAGTTCTCTTCAAGGGAAGTGTATGCAAAGATGTCCTGATCCTGCACAAACTGAAGGCTGTTTGAAAAACTTCGAGCTATTGGAATCTAAGTACAAGAAAATTGGGAAAAAAATATTGGATCTTCAACTTCCAGCTGATGTGTACATTGACAGCGAAGAAGAGGAACTATTGGAAGATGAAAAGGTTCATGAAGTGCCTGATGTGTCAAATTATCCTTCAGAGGGGGTTACTCAGGTTATGTGCAAGGATGATGTAAAACCATTTCTTGGCAGCATTGAACTTAACGATATTTTCCACGAGCAAGCATCCACTTCATTATTGAAGAAATCCACAGGTTTGGCTGACCTAAACGATCCAGTTAAGCCTGAGGAAGAAGCAGCTCCTAATTCTGATTTTGTTTGCTCTACTAGTCACCAGATTCCATGCCTTGATCTTTCTCAAAAGACCAAATCGGCCATCCAAATTTCGTCTGAGGAAATTGTCCAAACTACCCATACTAGATGGGATCTCGAATCTTGCTCAGATGTTCTAGTGCCAGAAAAGAAAGAAAGAAACCCGGGGTGGCCATCCTTCGATGATGAAGCTGGTGAGAATTTATTTGGAAGATCTCATCAATTTATATCTCTTCACTTTTAAGTTTCAAATTTTTTTGGCTTTTCTAAGCAATTGATATCATTTTCTGTGTTACGGAAATTGATATTTTTTTCCCTCATAATCATGCTTCAATTTTGTTGAAATTGTCATCATTAGTACTGTTTGTTGTTGTATGGTATGAACCTCTATTTTCAGGCAATAGCATAAGTAACTTGAATTCTTTCCATGAAGGTTTTGATGCAGAAAAGTTATCCATGTTGTATGAATCCTCACAAGAGGAGATTAAGCAAGCTCATCAACCTCCAATATTTCATTTATTAAATCGGAGTTTCCAAAAATCAGAGAGTAAAAGAACGAGTTTCAGTTTTGAGAGCTTTGGAAGGAATCATAGTCCCCCCAGTGAGATTCAACCTGGACCAAGTGATGCCTCTTACATGTGCACTTCACATGAGCTCATTTCCCAGGCTGATATGGCAATTTCTGGGTTATCTCCAGCTGAGTCTTGTAGAAAACCTGCATGTGACATGGTGCGAAATCCTATTTCTGTTCCAGCACTACCATGTTTTAACACTTCTGCATCTCTGGGTGGAAATTCTCAAACGTCAATCGGAAGGCCTGGGTTTGATGGAGAGAAGTTTCATACCAACAAAAGTTTAAGATCTAGCATACAATGTGAAAGTGTGGGTTTCCTTCAGGGCGGCTTTTGCAAAAACAGCTACGATTCAGGGTCCAACAGATCAATGGCTCATTCACCATCCATCAGCTTTGATAATGTGAACAACAACAACAATGATTTAGCATCTGAACACCAAGCCCTTGCAAACTGCATTCAGGGTTCCATGGATATGAAGTCTTCCAAGGACATAAACTTGAATTTTATGCCTAATTCCTGTTCTTTGGATGTGGATGATTCTCAGAGTATTCAGTGCACAGATGGAAAAGAGATGCTTGGAGAATTAACAGGAGGCTTGCATGGTGTGAGATCCACTAAAGGAAGTGAGGATTCAACTCAGGTAGATTCTGTCCTTTTAAGAACTTATTCAGAATGTGTTCCTGATGTTGAGTCAAAGAATATTGAGGCAAATAACTCCATTGATAATAGAAGAATCCTTGACCTTCCCATTTATGACAAGGGTTGTATATCCTATGATCAGTGTTCTTCTCATGCCTCCCTATCTGGAGACGAAATAGATAACACTGAGAAAGATGGGTTAATTGACACAAACTTGACTTGCGATCCCGTGCATGACTCGGGAAAGTGTCCAACTGCAAATGAGAATGTACTAGAGAATGGAGTTGATGAAAGAGATGTAGGCTTTGGAGGTCACATTGACCTGAATTCGTGCGGAAATGACGACAAGTCTTCTCCGATGCACTTTTTCTCAACAGAAATTGATCTTGTGCCTGCAAGTCCAGAAAACAAGGAGTGTTCTCCACCCAGAGGAGAATCTGATGAAAACCAACTTGAGACAACTTTTCAATTGTCAGGACAGGAAGATACGGATCTCCGAAAGGAACTAGTGAGGACTGCAGCAGAGGCTATAGTTTCCATTTCATCATCTGTGGTTGAAATTTGTCTTGAAAATACCACTTGCAAGCCACTTGAAGCTTCTTCAACCGACTCCCTACACTGGTTTGCAGGGATAGTTTCTTCAGTGGTGGGTGATAACGAGTTTGGAGTAGTTTTAAGTGGTAAGAACGGTGATCATCATGACGAGTCTCTGCCCGACGGAATGGATTACTTTGAGGCCATGACATTAAAGCTTACAGAGACAAAACTGGAAGAGTGCTGCTGTAAGAGTAGTATCCAGAAAGAGGAAGAAAGAGGTGCCATTATATTGCCAAGTCAGCCGAGGAAGGGCCGGACAAGGCGGGGGAGGCAGCGGAAGGACTTCCAAAGCGAAATTCTTCCAAGCATTGCCTCTTTGTCAAGGCATGAGGTGACTGAGGATCTCCAAACAATAGGAGGCCTAATGGAGGCTGCTGGTAGTCGTTGGGAAACAGGTTCTTTGAGAAATAAAGGTAGAAGTGGGAGGAGAAGGTCTTGTGTCTCTGCTTCCAGCTTTACAGAGAATACGGTGGGGTCGCCCTTGAAGCAGCCACCTGGCAACAGTGGATTGGGCATTGAGGAGAGAAGCCTAATAGGCTGGGGGAAGATAACCAGGAGGCGTAGAGGCAGATGTCCGGTTAGGAATCCTCAGCTTATTTTAGGCCAAATATAGTAAAGAGTGATTTCCAATGATCCTGTATTTCTATGGTTTTCGGATGAGCTGTTTTGTGGACCATCGGATTTCTTGTAAATGTATTTCAAACTATATATAATATATTCAACTACGTTTACAGGTGGGTAAATGTTCTTTTTAGCCATAATTTGGCTAGAACCCATAAAAAATCACTCGACATTAGATGAGCTATATCTGCATAAATTTTAAATTTGCTAGAGTTGCTGGCCAAATGTAGATAGCAAGTACTGTAGCAAGAACATAATTTTGCTCAATTTTTTTATTCACTTTGTGGGTGCTTGCGCGCGAAATATGAGCATTGAGGTGCAACCGTGCAAGAGTGAAGACAACAAGCTTAGTGGGATGCGTTTCTTGGCTTCACAACGGTCTTGGCTATCGGCGAGTCAGGCAGCATTGGGGCGGCAACGAGTGCTTCAGGGTTGGAGTTGGGAGAGTCAACGATGAGCCATAGAGTGTACGTTGGGGATGAATGAGCTTTGGCAGTGAGCTTCACTGATCAGTTAATTTTGGTATGCAAGAGAGAGAGAGAGAGAGAGAGACAGAGAGAGATTAGTTGTGCATTTTAGGATTTCTTTGATGTATGGGTGTGATTGGAGGCTGTGTGAAGGCTTTTGGCGACGAGCGTGATTTCTGTGAGAGAGAGAGATTAGTTAAAAATAGAAAATACATATAAAATTCGAGTAAGCTTTAGTTTTTTTTAAAAAATAAATAGATAAAATAGAAAAATTAGATTTTTTTTAGAAAAATAAAAATCGCATAAACTTTGACTAGTTCAATACTAGTGCTCTTAGAAAAAAAAAAAAAAAAAAAAAAAAACCCATGTCCTCCGAGTATATCTTGTAGTAAGCATGTGAGATATGGCCAAAATTTGCCATGGCCCATGAGACCGTTGAGACACAAGCATGGGATCGATGTACCTAGAAGCAACATGTGATGGTGTGTGGCCCTTGAAAAGGCCCGATTTATTTATGATTCTTCTCTGGGATCATGAATGAAACCATTGCATACTATCTGTTATTATTACTGTCTTTGCACTGCGTTTTCCATTTAGGCTTTATTGTTGGGGTGCCTACCTTTTTATTGTTATACGGTCAATTGTAACCCGTGTGATGGTGTGAGTGGGCACCACGTGAGGCAAGTGGAATGCTGAGAAGAATCTTCTAAAGGCTCGTGTAGAATTAGAATAGCCTCGCCAGGCAAACGGCAGGCATAGTGTAACTGTAAACTGTAGATCGAGACTTGTGGGACTCAGGGACTTTAATAGCTATTGTTTTTTCTTTGCGCTGCTTGTTTGTTGTCTTTCCAAAAAAGTGGAAAATAAAGCAATATTTGGCTTCATAGTTCATATATTGACATAAAAAAATTAATGCAAACAAGTACAATCACATCAAACGACCGTTTGATTGAATAGATTGGTTTAATCTAGACCAAAACGACAAAGAAACAAGTTAAAAAAAAAAAAAATAGTTTCATACTCTCCTGTTCTTTTACAACATGAGTAATTAATTAAGTTCCTCCTAGTCCCCCCCAATAGAGAATAAAAAGAAAAAAGAAAGAAAGAAAACCAAATACTTTTACTTGAATATAATTATTATGATGGTCCAAGAAAACCAAATAGGCCGGCTTTAATTCATTCACTGAGTAAAAGCTTCATTTTGAAGTTGAGTGAAATAAGGGCTTTGAAGAGCCTCTTGAAGCAGCTCTTCATCATCCCATGAATCACGATATGTCTCTAAGTTGGCCACAGCATTTACTAAAGCTGAAACGCATATCTGTTTCCTCCATTCTTCCAAGTGTGGGAACCCAACATTATCTCCATATCTATCACAATACTGCATCAAAAAAACCAGATCATAGGATCATCAATTAAACTTAAGAGTGCAAGCTATGTTTTGGTGAGCATTCAATTAAACTACTAGAGTTTGCCCAATACTGTTATTTAGTATACTGTTATATATACGACTGTGTAAGTAAGGAGCGGGTGGAGATTTGCTGACCTCGAATTCGCCGATATCGTGGGTGTTATGCTTTGGAATGCCAGCAAGATCCCGAGAGTGGTAGAACTCCTTAATGGACTGCATCATGTCATCCCATGATGGCAATGCTCTTTTGCCAGATAGGAGCTGAGCTATCCATTTTGCTTGTGACTCAAAGAAAGGGAACCCTATAAGCTGCATATATATTACATGGTCAAAATCATGCTAATTTTCTATAAAATTTATGACAAAAGATAAATAATTAAAAATTTTAGATCTTTACCTTTCTGGGAATACCTACAAAAGAGAGAGAGGGAGCAAGAGAAGGAGGGAAAGTGTGCTCATACAAAGGCCCCACTCTGTCATCATCCACACCAACGATCCCTTTGGTGTCAAGAAATGGGAACCCATATGAATACCTACACATACCCCATTCCTTAACTATTATTTATTTAATTACGTTGGACCGCCGAAAATGATTTTTTCAATTTCAAATGAAATGAATAATATTTATTTTATGGTCGGAGATTTTGTCTCCTGCAAAACATGCCCATAATTGTCATTATGGGCCAATGAATTAAGCAACTTAATTTGTGTGTCTTACCCTGTGCAGTATAGGATAGAATCAGCAATGAGCCAAGACCCATCTACGAAGAGAACCCGTCCATCTTCATGAAGAGATTCAATCTGCATTTAATCAGATGCTAAAAAAAGTGTTTGGAAGACAGAAAAATCAGCAGAAAAAAACTTGGAAATTAAGGAAGAAAGAAGATATGCCTGAGAACGAAGATGCAAGTTCTCGTGTTTGGAGATGACTTTTGATAGACCTTCGGTAATGTCAAGAGATTTGGAGCTGAGGTGGACTTCCTTTGCCACATCAACAAGCTCCATTGATATATCTTGTCCACTCAACGAGTTTCCAACCACCACCACAACCTTCAGAAAAATATTAATGCAGTAAAAATATCAAGTCTATGATTAAAACATAAAAACTCGAAAGAAATATACTCGATTATAATTGATTTTCACACCAATCGATGCAAGAATTCCTCATCCTTTGTTGGTTGCATTACCTCATTGCGAAATGGCAGGGGATCTCTGTAAATGTGACTATGCATTTGCTTCCTTTTCCACTCATCCATGCCTAACATCAATGATAAAAGCACATACAACAAAAGAAGCATGTAAGTCTCTAGACATGACATGACATGACAGATTTTCTTTTCTTTTCTTTTCATAATTATGATCTTCACAAACCTTTAATGGAAGGCAACTTAGGCTGAGAGTAATGTCCAGTGGCGACAACCACCGCATCAAACACCTCCTCCACCACCTTCTCAGCCTTCTTCTCTCTACTCCTCACAACCCATTTCAAATCCCTCCCAATGGCGCCAGAATCCAGCATCCCCACATACTCCACCCTCGTGTTGAACCTTATCATCTCCCTCAACCCAAACCACTCACAAAAATCTTTCAGATACAGAAAAAGCTCCCTGTGGCCGGGGAATCTTCTAATATCCCTGTCTTTCTTGACCAAAAATGGAAAATCAGAGAACCCCATGATCTCCCTCGGAGATATCAGCCTCAAAGAGGCATAAATGCTACTGTGTACCTCTCCCTCCACATGTGGGTCGTACAGCCATTGGCCTCCAACATCATGGTTTTGCTCCAAAACCACCACACTCTGCCCTTCCTTTCTCAGCTCCCTCGCCGCCACAAGCCCCGACGGCCCCGACCCGATCACACACACGTGTTTTGATTGGTTCCGTACGGTGACCATTGCTGTAAATTAATACAAGTTTGTGGGATTTTGTGCGGCTATATCTAGCAAGCTAGGGAGATCGAGGTGTGGGAAATTTGTGGTGGGGTGATATATATATATATATATATATATATATATATTTGTTCACGAAAACTAAGAAAAATAATAATAATGTCGGGAAATAGAGATGGTTTGGTAGGGGGGAGACACACGTGACATATTAAAATCATGGGTTTGGGATTTTGGGAATGTTTAAACTTGATTAAAATTTTAATTAGTTTTGGGGAAATAATCAATCCCCTAAAAGAAATGAAATATTTTTCTGATCTGCATGCATGGGCTGGGACCTGCTTTAATTATGCCACGATAGAGGTGGGCCGAAAATAATTTTGAGGCTCTTTGAAGTTTTTATTACGACAAAGTGGGCAAGTGGCAATTAGTGGCCTTGAATAATTCTGATATATATACATATATACATATATATATATATATATATATATATAATAGGAGGTGTGTATTATTGAATAATTCAGGATACAAATCAAATTCAATAATTATGTTTTAAAGCATCGTTTACAACGTTGCAAACAACTTAAAGGGAGAAGGATCCTCTTCATTTCAATGAAATGGAGAGGGTTCGTCTATTTAGTGTATTTAGGGGGCATAATTGTTCAAAAAAATTTGTTCAAAAACTAAATCAACAATTATGCCCATCTAAATACACTAAATGGACCCTCTTTATTTCATTTGAACTGGAAAAGATCTGTTTCCTAGGAAAAGATGGGTGTGATGCAAAAAATAAATGATTTTTGGTTGCACCCTTGTGGCTTTAATTACCTTCAGCCAGATCCTACATCTTTATAAGAGAAATAAAAAGAAAAATTGATAAATAGAAAGATAGTTTGACAATGTCATGAAAAAATTATTGGGGAGTGTTAGGTGTTGGCCACCCCCGAAACGCCTTGAGAGGGTAGTTGGGACACCCTTGAGTCTTATTTTTTTAGGGTGGGGGGTGTTCAGCGTGGCTTGGCCAACCATTTTAAGGCATTTCATGGGTGGTGTACCACCTCAAAAGGCTTGACTGGGTGATAGGCGAGTAACCCTTGAAAAGTGTTTAGGGTAGTCCAACCACCTCTTCAAGGCCTTTCAAGGTAGTGGACCACTCCTTAAGGCTCGAGGAGATAGTGAAACACCCCCTTTAAGTGTTGCGAGGGTGACTTGGACCCCTAACAGCTTTTTTGGGAGTGGCCTCGTTGTATTAAAAGGATGTTGTAATTGAGGTGATTATTAGGTGTTATAATTTATTTGCTAACTTGTGAAATGATGACATGTCAACATGTAATTAATAGATGGTGTAAACAAGGGTTTTACATCACATATATCCTTATTGAAATTAAACTCATAAGAAAAAAAGTCAGACAAGATGAAGCTTATTATATATTGTTGTGAAAGGTACTGAGGAAAACGTACCACTGGGATTGGGGAATTGTTTTTCTTTTTAATTTTATCTTTGCTAAATATTATTATTATTATTGCAAAACGAAAAACTTTGAGTCCCAAAGATTTGCATACATCTAGAAATTAGTGGAATGTGGAATTAAATATAACCCAATTTAAAATCTTTTTATTAGGATATTGCCTCGAGACCCCAAATTGCCATGCATGTCCTTAATAATTAAGCTTAATAAGAACAATATATAGGATTAATTAATGGCTTCACACGACCAAAGCCCTAATATAATTGCATGCTCTTGTTATTGTCTGTTGAGAGATGAAAGTCAAAAGAATATCATCTCGAGCATCCCCTGTATGAATTAAGATCTCTCAAGTTTATTTGAACTGGATAATATCTAGTTAGTTATAGTGGATGAATATTTTTATCTTATTTAAAGTGAAAAGACAAAAATACCCATCATCTATAATTAACTGAATATTCTCCAGTTTATTTGAACTAGAGAAGATCTTGTTCCCAGTTGTATATACGTTAATATAGCTGCTCTATCTAAGTACGTATTGTTTCATGAAAAATGTGTCATGAGTAGTGGTGTAGGGGTCCCCACGTAGACTGGGAGAATGCCCCTTCTTGAAGCTAAGGGAACATGCACAATCATGGAACATTCATCATGTTCATTCAACACATTTTCCTGTTAATATCTTGACTTGTTAAAACTTTTGGTCAAGTAAACCGCACCTTTTTTTTTTCTAACCCTAGCTAGCCTTTTCCGACACTGTGTTGCTTCTTGACTACAACAAGGACAGAAAGGGGAGTCAAAAGAATCAAAAGGAAGAAAAAAAAAAAAAGAAAAAAAAAAGAACAGGTTACATAAAGTATTCTTTATGTATCCATTGATTTATTGCTTTAAGTAAGATCAGAAGATCATGATATATATAGTCTTTTCCTTTTTATTTTTTTTTTATTTTTTATGTGGCTTTGAATGAATACAAGTAGCAGGAGGAAACTGTTGTTTATAATTTAGAGAAATTATAGGTCTTGTGGTCGATATAGGTCATGAATTTGTTTTATAGGATGGTAAACTTGCACGACAAAACATATTGATTATGATCCTAAAAGGACTCAAAAGTACTTTACTCTAGATCTCTCTTTCTCTCTCTCAGATTTGCATGTATGATTTGTCCGTTAATTAATCATACTTATGATAGAATTAACTAGTTTGTATTCCATTGCTGATTTAAGTATTGATTTTTATTGTCACGTCGTTATCTAATTGTATAGTAGTTATACAGAAGTCCACTAAATAGCATTACTCATTAAATAAACATTTGTTTATATGCTCGAAAGGCTAACATTTGATAGACTATATTAAAAGAATCCTCAATTTTTTTTTTTTTTTGTCCCTCTTCGTATTACATTTCATGGCATTTTATGTATTAAGGAAGACGTTGAACTAATGTTGTTTAGGGGTGGGTAGATTAACTGTTTACTGCCTACCAACTGCCACCGAACCGTCATCGAACAACAACTGACTTCCGGCAGTCGGTAGGCAGAATAAAAATACGGTTTCAACATTCGTTCGATTTGGTAGGCGGTAGAAATTTGTTTTTGTTGGTTAACCGACATAACCGATTTTTCAAGTGAATTTTGAATTTTATCTTATAACTTTCCTTATCATGGTTGTCCAGCTGATTTGTGGTTGTCATTTTGGTCCGTGTTCCATGAATTTACTTTTTCTTTTTATTTATAAAACATATTTTTTATCGATTCTGTAGTTACAAGAAAGTTGATAAATCTTAACATAAAAATTTGTAATCAACTTAACCAACCACATATTAACCGGCTAACCGAAAAAGTCGAAACTATTAATTGTCAATATAAAGTTGGTTAATTAATCAACTTAACCGACTTTTATGAATCGGTAGGCGAAAATGCCTCCACTGACACCGATTGAACCGATACTCACCCCTAGTGTTGCTGATACCCAAATGGGTAAAACCTGTCAAAATTAGGTAATCCATGCTTCAAAACATTTATTTAATTAATAAGGGATCGCGAATGAGACAAGAACATAAGATAGGGAAAGCTTTGTCAACCTTTAATCTTAGTTATGCTTTCATCCTAAACTGGGTTTTGCTGATTTGACTTTCCCAAAAGTAATTAATTGCTAACAAGATCTAAAACTGATATTATGAGTAATCTTGTAATTTTATGCATGATTAATTAATCCTCGACTGATTTGAGAAGCAATCTCTGTCTCCATTGATTATTTGTTACATGCCTAAAAACTGCATCTAATTGGTGGTGATTAATTTATAATCACCATTTACATGAAGATATATATGTATATATAGAGATCGATTACGTACGAAGGAAGCAATGATTTTGTAACTTTCTCAATGGCTACGTTGACATTCATGATATACAATAATGAATTAGGTGTTGCTTCCCAATCATACTCTTCACTGATTAGCTACACAAGTAGTCTACACCTACCACTTTAATTGGACACTATATACGTACTCTCTCTCTCTCTCTCTCTCTCTCTCTCTCTCTTTCTAAAATTCTTTTTGATTGATTAATTAGATATTATCTTTGCTATTGGTTTAATTAGATCTCGTTTGAGATCCTGATCATTAAGAACATGTCATGGTATACAAGTTAGGTTAATTGCCCCGGTACATATCTTAAAGAGCTAGGAGTGTAATTAGGTTATCTCCAAAGTTAATTAGGGGGCCAATTTTTTAAATGAGAAGTCCCGAGTCCACAACTATCACCTTGCAGTCATCAGATATTATTGTAACAGTGAAAATCATCATTAGATCGTTGTTACATGTACTTTTATTTGTTATTTCTATACACCCACATGTATAGAAGGCGTGTAATCGTTGTAAATACACCAAGGCTTGTTTGGGTATGCTTAGAAGTAAGATAATGTAATACTTTTTAACTTTACGCTTAGTGCATCCCAATTGCAATATACTTCAAATACTTACCTACAAATTTATTATGAATGGGAAACTTAAAGGGAGTGAAATTGAAGGTTGAAAGTAAGGGAAAGTAATTCATTTGTTGTTACATGCCAAGCTAGCCACAATCATTTAGGTTTTTGCCCATCATGCTAACTTTTCCTTGACTCGAACAATTGGTCAATTGGCAGGAGAACTATGTATTGACCTAGGATTCCATGGGCAATGGAGATGCTTGGGATTCACTACATATATATATGTTGAGCCTTTGAAAATAGGCCTCCGATTTATCGAATGATCGAACACAATCCTAGCTCATCTATCTATTTGGACAAAGCCGAAACATTCCTTTCTACGACATCATTTGCATGATGTTGCTAGAAAGCAGATCAAATGCCATGCATGATTATTCAAACGTGTTAGAATATGAAGGGTATTTTCTATGTTAGTATTTTTTTTTCTTATTGGGTATTTGCCATAGTTGTTCGTTTGTAATCAAGTTTATTCTACCACAACTCACTTACCATATTTTCACTATAAAATAGACCTCTCTAAAGCACAATTATATTCAACTCATTCAATACAAATTATGTAGTCCTAAAGAAAAAGAAACAACTAGAGAAGACGAGAATGTTTTTCTTAGAAAAAAAAAAAAAAAACTGAACGTCGACGTTTCATTTTAACAATAGTGTCGTTTAATTAATAAATGAATACCTTTGCCCAAACAACGTGACAAACTGTGTTAGATGTTGTTTTTTATTAATTAAACGACGTCAACTCTAATGGTACATTATGTCGTTAGTTTAATAAGACTTCATATTTTTTTATGTGGATAACGCGCATCTTATCTGAAAGAACGACGAAAGGGTGTGAGCTGGCAGTCGTTTCTACTAAAGTGTAGAGAGATTGACATTCTACTTAAACAAAAGTAGATAAAATCTTCATGTACATCACGTCGTTTCATAAGAACAACTTTTTTTAAAAATGATGTAAATTAAATGTGCTTGATTTTAGTAGTGATTAAACTATTTGTGAAGACCCTATATATATATGGCTATTTAGAAAACACTTGATTGATATATTTTTCAATGTAAAAAAGGGGCTGGGCTCGATCTAAAAAAATGTTCAATATACTTAAACTTGCTGAGCTATAAACTCACACATCTACTATGTAAAATTGTAGAGTAATTTTATAGATGCGGCTAAGAATAATGCCGACTCGTACACATGTCTTAATTGCATATCAAGGGCTGAAAATTACAAATAATAATAAAAGATCAAATCTATAACAAATGGATATATATATATATGGAGAGAAGAAGATGAGTTTTATTGATGAGTTAAGAGAGAAAGAAACTCCATTAATAGACGTACCAATAATTAATGTAGTTGCAGCAGGTTTGTCCAGGGAACAAGGTCCAGTGGATCTGGATCTCCTAAAATTCTTAGGAAAATTCTAGTTTATGAAATTTCAGATCCAGACCATCAATTTTCATCCAAAAATCATTATTCTGCCACGTGTTCCACTACTAATAAAGTAATAATAAATTTTTAATGATATTAATAATTATCATTATTTTATTAATAGTGGGACACGTGGCAGGATAATAACTCTTAAATGAAAATGAATGGCTTAGATCTGAAATTTCAGAAACTGAAATTCTTCTGAGAATTCCAGGGGATCTGAATCCAGGTCCTGTTGTACGTGTCAATGGCAAATATTGGTGCTAATTGTGGATCGGGATCCCAAGCAATAGCCCAAGAATTGCCCTTCAATTTTTTTAAAAATCTTGACCATTGATTCTCATCCAATGGTCTAGAATCTGCCATGTGTTCACTAATTAAAAAATAATAATATTTTACTATTTAATTTTTTATAAAAAAATATAAAACAAAATAATAAAAAAAAATAATAATAAAAATATATGGGGTGGTCGGGCCCCCATTTTTGGCTAGAGGGCCCCATTGTTGCCATAGTGGAGCACCCACACCCCTACATGGCAGGCTGCTGACCCCGTTGCCCCCGGCCCATTAGGGTGGCCCCACAGTGGATGTCTCCGGGGGGTGGCCGACTATTATTTTATATATTTTTTTATTTATTTACTTATCATTTTGTTATATATATATATATATATATATATAAATTTAAATAATATAATATTATTTTTTTTAATTAGTGGACACGTGGCAGATTCTAGACCATTGGATAAAAATCTATTGTCAAGATTTTAAAAAAAAAAAAAAAAATTGAAGGGCAATTTCCAGACTATTGTTGGAGATCCCGATTTCTCCGCTAATTGTTTGGACAGCTGGAAAGGGTTCTCTGCAAATTATCTGAAAGCTATATATGGGTGACGATGGGGATGGAATTGAAGTATGCATGTGGATGGGGTCCCATGAAAAGATGCCTTGAGGTGGATTTCCATGCAAACTATTCGATCAATTGCCTTTTAGTTCTTGGTTTTAACTTTTAACCACTTCAAAACAAAATAAAAAGAGACAATTATCTAATGTACTTCGTGGTTGGACGGTCGTGATCTAAGATCTTCTCTAACTAATTATATATATGTGTGTGTGTGTGTGTGTGTGTGTGTTGAGAGAATGAGAATCCAAGGTGCTAGCTTGCTAGCTACTTCAGTTTTGAACTTTCCCTGTCCTGTCTCTCTAATATTTTTGTTTTTGTCGAATTGTTAACTACCCATTCTACAGCTGCGACTGTTCTTTATGGACCACAAATGAATGCTAAAACCACTAGAAACTGCTTTAGAGAAACCCTAGCTTTTTTCTTTTAGCTTCCAAAGCAAACAGGTGTACATGTTCTTTGATTTGTGGTGGGGGCAATTCTCAACCTTAGGAAAGCAAGATTCAAAATCTATGCTGAGAGGGTCATTTGGACCCGTCTCTATACAATAAACCCTAGATACCCGCAATTGCCCGCAAATAATAGGTGTTGCTTAAGTTCGGACTTGAACACAAGATCTCGGGGTATAACACTGCTAATGTAACACCCCTACATTAAACCTTCAATTAGCTTATAGTATAATAGATCAACAACCCTAATGTTTTAAAAAATTTCATTTCAATTTTGAATGACATGTATAGTTCAATGATTGAAATAGAATTAGTTCAAATCTTCATTGTGCTAAAAAAAACAAGCAAAAAAAATCTAAATTTATAGTAGTATTATTCAATGATATTTTTATAGGAAATTTTTAAAATTTAAACCCTAGCCGCCACTTTGTCTTTCTTTGTTAAGATTTCTATTTTTTTTTTTTGTGAAATTTCATTTAATCCCTCTCACCACCCTCCAAAGTTCAAAAACTTTCAATTTAATGTATCAAACTTCTAATTTTTTGCAATGTCACACTTCCGTTAACCAACTCCAATTGATCCCCGAATACGCCAACACTAAAAACCTAACACCCTTATCAAATGGATGGTGGATTTTGTGTCGGGATGAGAGAAAGTTGAAGAAAAGAGGTATATAAATTTGTTTGTGTATTGCATGTTGTTTTATGTCTAAACTTTTGATTAAAATTGTGGGTTTCCGAATCCCAATAGTGATTATGTTGAAACATTTTCAAAATTAATATATATAAATATTATTTTGTGTCTTAGAAATGTTATAAAATGGAAGGTTTTAAAGACATTGAAAGAAGAGAGTCATATATTGAAAAGAGAGAAAGTGAAGTCCTTGGTATTTATAAGCCCCCAACAAACTTTAAGCTATTAAAAATGCTTGGGTGTATACACACTAGTGTATAATATAGTACGGTGCGAAACACTTGACACACACGTGTTGGTGTGCTTGGGTTGTGTAGTGATCTAATTCTGACCATTCATTTTTGGATTGTCAAAATCGTTCAATTTAGTGGTTTAATCTAAACCGTAGGATGCTTTTTGAATTTACTGGATTGTAATTAAAGTTAATTATAAGATCAAATTAACTTTGATAACGATTGAGATTAAATAAGTAAGATCTAATGGTTATTATTAGATAATTATTTAATCTAACGGTTATGATTAAGTGTCTGTTGGATAAGCAGTTTAGCAGTTGATGACTGTTAAATTAGCAGTTTAATTTCGAAATTATTTATGCAATTGAGTAGATAATTATCTCTAATTATTTTATTCTCTTAAGAACTCTCCTTGAATAGAAAATCTAAGGGTATTTTTGGTTTAATTTCGTTCGTGTAGAACGTAATTAAACTACATAAGTTTTCTGGGCTTTATTGTATCATAAAGAAATATTTGCTGTTACCTTTTTGCATACCATATCTGGCGAGAGCAAATAATTTCTTAAGGAAAGTGACGTTGTAACACACCTTAGAAGCAATTTCGATTTTCTATATTCTTTTTTTTTTTTTTTTAACAGAGTAGAGCTTAGCTAATTTGTGTCATTAATTAGAACTAAATTTGATGGCTCATTCTTTTGTTTGATTGAAGAGAAAATGAGGAAAATTTGGGCCTTTGAAGTCCTCTTTTTCTCCCAACTAAACAGATCCACTGTCCATGATTCGAATTAGTGCTTTCCTAGTGCAGTGCATGGAATATAAGTTGGGCCAGAAAAGAAAATATGGCATGATGCAAAAAAAATTTCAACAGAAAGTGGGCCAGAAAAGAAAATGGCAAAAATAATTAGCCCAAACGGCTGGGCAAAAATATGGTTGGGTGATTTGGGCCAATCATATTGACCCAAAAAAAATTGAGTTTGGGCCAAAGGCCCATTAATTACCGCCTACGTACCCTCACCGCCACCAACTTGGCAGTGGTGGCCGATTAATCTCGGATACAGCCATTTCGGTAAACTGTTGGTGAAATTACCAACTTATTGACTAAGGGCGGTGTAGCGAGCTAAACCACCATTACCGAAACCAGTGACGGAGAGAGGGGGGACCGGCATAGGCCACCAAAATAAGTAAAAAATAAAAAATATAATTTTAGTCATTTGGCCCCTACCAAAAATCTTTTGGCCCTATACAATAATTTTTTTTTGGCCCTATTCTTAAATTTTTTGGGCCATACCCATTATTATTATTATTATTATTATTATTATTATTATTGGCACTTCTAGCCTTACCCATGCAAAACTTGCATTTCAAAATTTCTAGAAATAAAAGAGACAGCTATTCACTTGTTTTGTGGTTTGGAAAATGGGAGTAAATGGGCAAACACATGGCAAGAGACAAGAGTGGCCGTGACTTTTTACTATTTATTTTTTCAAGTTTCAATTTTCTTGTCGTGCATTGTGTGTGTGAATATGAGAATTTAAGTGTAGGAATGGGCGCACCAAAGCAAATGGAGACCGTGAGAATTATAGTTATTTAGTTGTTATTTAATAAGTATAATTATTTAATTGTAAACTGCAATATTTTTTTAATTTTTATTCTATAATTATGGTTTGGGGTAGTCCTTAGTTCATAAAAACAAGCAATTTTTTTTTCTTTTTTTAATAAAAAAATTATAAAGAATAAAAATAAAAAATTCCAAGCTCCGTCCCTGACCGACACCGACCCTATCAAGAATGAAGAAGCTGCTGCCCTTCATCTTCTCTCAAGCAACGGCTATGAAATTAGTTTGAAAATCAGAGGACTAAAATCAAGGCCGGCTGGTCTTGGTTGGTGAGGTTTACTCAAACTTAACAAAAACTTTTCATAGCCGTAGAATTCAGCCCAACCCCAGCTAGCTTATATAAAAGTTTTTGTTGTTATCTCCAGCTTAATCATGATTAAGCTAAAAACTAAAATTTTAACAGATTTAAAAGAATTAAAATGACGTAAAATTAAGGTTGGTATACATTGCAAAATGAAACTTGAAATAATTAAAACGTTGTAAACATGAAATACATATCAAATCCAATCTCTGATTAAAGAAGAACAAATTAACAACCATAGAAACTAAGGTTGTGTTTGGCAAACCCTTTTGACTTTGTTGCTGTAGCTGACGTGGTGTAAAGTTTTGAATTTTTTGTATTATTGAAAAGTGAAAAAGTTTTGTTTTATAATAATTTTTTTTATTTGATTAGTAATAAAAAGTGAATAATATGATATATTAATGATTTTTTTTTTTTTTTGAAAAAATGGTGTGTGTATGTTGTTGAGGGGGATGAAATGGTTTGCCAAACACAACCTTAAATATTCAAGCAAAGTTAGGGTTGGAAAATTTTTGACACAACCCGTAAATTCAATATGAAATTTGTTGGTAATTAGGGTTAATGGATCTAACCGTTTAATTAAATGGGTCAGGTTAGGATTGACTTGTATAGTCTTATACCAATGTCTCGACATGACTCGAACCCAACACTCGACACCAAAACTGTCAATTTTTTACACGACCCACAACCTCAAATTATGATTGAATGGTCTAACCCGTTTAATTAAATTGGTCGGGTTATGGTTGACCTATATAGTCTTATAGTACTCATCATTCAACACGGCTCAAACTCGACATGTGAACATGAATTGCCACCCTAAGTAAAGTTAAACAATTGGGTATATTTACTAACTAATGATATGACTAAATGTTAATTTGGTCATTCAAGTTTCAAATTTTGTCAATATATATAGTTCTCCTTTTTGGAACTACTTTGATTTGATTATATTCCTCTGGTCGTATCTGTTAATTGGACATTGAATGAATGCCCAATTAGTCTAAAAATATGAGGATTTAATTGAAGCTTGCAGCAAGAATAAGTTTATATATAATAGTTAAGAGGGTTGTCATTTTGAATTTCTGGCCATCTAACTTACAGTGTCCTTCAATTCCTATGAACCAGAGTCACCAGATCGACAATTATGTGCCACTCCTCCATTAAACCTCAAGATCAAACGTCCTCCAAACCACACTTAATGACAAATAACTTGCCATTATTATCATCCCTCAACCTTACTCTATCCCTACTAATCATATTTGGGTTTAAATCACGAGCAGTTAATATTGAATAACTGAGCTCAAACTTATAGACTAAGACTTAAGCAATTTTTAGGTTGAGACGTGTCCTAACATGCTATATTATGGTCTTACTGAAAGACTTCACATTAATATGTCGATCACACCCTCTCTAATAAGTGGTATCATAGCTATGGTACATTGGCGTATGCACAAACAAGGATTCCTGAAGTACGAATGAAAGTGCAGAAGATTATTAAATATACACGTGCGAGTACACATAAAAAATAAAAAAATAAAAAAATCAGTCAAAGTCTCATAGTTAATATTTGCATGATTGAGCTCAAAGCTATAAATTTAAAGTTATAGGTTGAGCGGTCACTAGCGAGGGAGCAAGCAGAAGGTCAGGTGCATGTATACCTAAAATTGATGAATATATAGTTGCCTAACCTAGTGTTGTCATATTGACTAGAAACAAATGCTCAGGAAAAAAAAAAAAAAAAAAAAAACTAAGAACAAAAACTTAAAAAGATCCCTTTTAAAAAAAATAAAATAAATAAACCTCCAGAGATTATATACTGATATTTACAACGAGGAACTAACTTCCTCTCGTCCATTTTCAACTTACTTCAAAAGAGAATATAATGTGCATGGTATAACACAAAGTTTTTTTTTTTTTTTTTTTTTTTTTTCAAATAGGGGGAAGGGGAATTACATGCAATAGAAATAAACAAAATCAGACAGTGAAACCGCGGGCATTGGCCGGGAGCTAGAGAGCCAAAGAAGACGTTGAGCGGGGTACGTAAAAGGTCGAGAGTGACATAAGAAAGTAGATCAAGATTAAAAAAAAAAAAACGACTGGAAAACCAAGCCCTTTTTGGCGTGCAACATGGTGAAGATGCATGCCGAGCAGCGAGGTAGAGAAGGTTACCGACTACCAGGAAGTTGGAGGAGCAAAGCAGCCGTGCAAAGTGCCCACTTGATTCGAACTTTAGACCTAATGGAAATATTACCAAAACCAAAGTCTTTACCACTTTAGTCAACTCCTTAGAGTTATTTAGGGTTTCTAGAATATATATATATATATTCACGACAAACACAAGCTTTTGAAGGGCTAGGTGTTTTCTCAAGCTAGTCGAATGGTTCTCCGATGAAGTAGTTATGGCATCGCAATCATTTGCCAGTTGGACGAAGTTTTTTGACAACGATCATTTCTCTTTTTGGGACCCCCCAATGTTTTCTCTCTCTTCCTTTGGATATGCCTTAAACTTTAAGTTTTTTTTATTATTTTTTTTGTTTTATTTTATTTTATTGTGGAAGAGAGGGATCGTTAATTTGTTAATGCCCTTTGTGGCTTTTATCTTCTTTCTTTATTTTTATTTTGGTTAAATAGTTGTTGAATTTACTCGAAAAAGATAAACGTTACCTCTATTTTTGCTACCAACAAACTGGCATTCTCTTCTCTCACAGCCAATCTAAGGTAGTTACACCAAGTTTTGTATGGCAACCAACCAATGTTTCCAACTTTAGACCCAAAACTTTGTGTTGGGTCTCCCATTGTTTATGTTGTCATTCACAAGAAATAATATTGCAGAACAAGAAAGGTATGATCAACATGATATATTGTCTTAAGTGGTTTGGATTCTATTCCTCACAAGACATGCTTTCTGTTAGCAACTTTATAAATGGGTTTGTCTCAGTTTGTCCTATGGATGTGATACTTCATGAAAAGACATCATTTTTGTTTCTCTCAAAGTGGGGATTTTAAAGCATATTGAAAACAGGTTTGTCCCTTTTTTGATCATACATGTTTGATGAGAAATCGAGGTTTTGATTAGGAAATTAGAAACGGGTTGGTCTTTGCATGTTTTACTTATAATGTAATTGTTAATCACAAACTATAGATTCGAAGCTGTTAATTACACACTATAAGCTTATTTGGAGGCTTAGAAGTGGTGTTTTCAAACATTACTTTCGGAATGTTAGCGTTTCTAGTTACGCTTTTAGTGTTGGTAAATTCAGTATCAAAACATATTTGATTGTAACTTTTGGTTTAAGGTTAAGTCGGTGAAAAAGTTGATCCAAGACAGCATGTTTATTCAAGATTATTAGTTTGTGCAATTCATTATGAATGTTGGATATTGGTGGTGATTTCTATTTGTGTGGATTTTCAAGTGCGCTGTAAATGTTTGAATTTATTGCCATCACAAGAATTTGTTTTTTCTTTTGATGAAAGTCATTTGTCCATGGATCTCTATTCTCTGATTCTCAGCTGAGTTAAAAGGATTTTCCTATATATATATTATGATTCTAAAAAGAAATACATAGATGAGGAAATATAGTTATTTGCTCTCTCTCTCTCTCTCTCCCTAACTTGTTCATACAGAAGTTTATTCTTTTGTCCATTGATTTTGACTATCCTTTTCATAAAGTTTTCAGGTTCTGCACAAGGGCTCAATAACTAAAACAACAGATCCTTGGGACAGATTAATCCTGGTATTTGTTGCAAAAATCTAGTTTTGTACTTTGCCCCGTTAATTTTTTTTTTTTGGCTTTTATTGTACAAAGGTTAAAAGCGTTTAATAAAAATTAATAAATTTAATTATTTAATTAATACTCTAACGGCCTAAGCCTATGCAACTTAAATATATTTTTCACCGATAAAAATAATCTTTTTAAAACTGTGCCAAGGTTTCTGACTCGAAAATTTATACACAAACGTTAGTTTTTGCAATTAGTGATTTAACAAGATATCAAAGCAGATATTATACTTTCAAGACAACCGGTGATTTAGCGTTGTTGTGGTTAGTTCTTTACATTGCTTTTGGAAGCACCCAATTAGCCCTGAATTTAAGCTAATGCAAGTAATTAAATGGAATATATATATATATAATTTTGCATTGTTTCTTAAAGAGTGATATCTCAGAGGAGTCGTGTGTAATGCATTTAATTTGCTCCCTTTTATCTTCACCTTTTTCTCTCTAAAGAAATTCTCATATGCTGCAGGCTTGTGAGTTTGCTGCTTAATTGGGTTATTAATGGCTGAGGAGAGCATTGAGACTCCACCAACTCCAAAAAGAACAGAGGGTGGACGCAGCCATGAAAGGAGGAGTGAGACTCCACCAATTACTCCCAAAAAGATAGTGGCTGGACGCGGCCATGAAAGGAGGGGTTCTACTGGAATGTTAGATAGCCCACGCAGTAGTACTGGATCATCAGCAAAGATTCCTTCTCGTTATCTCCAAACTTCACCATCTTCCTGTCATGATTTGTGCAAATATGGAACCAAACATGGTGTTGAAGCAGCCAAGCCAAGGGATTCATTTCGAAAGATGGTTACATCTAAGGGAGGTAAAATGGAGCTTCTTGATCAAAATTCTGTTGCTTCAACTGAGAGGAAGAACAAATTAGCAATCAGTACTCCTAAGGCTTCTTCAGATTCCAGGATCCTGCAGAAACCCAGTAGCCCTGTTGTCATCAAGGAAGAAGTTTCATCCTCAACAAAAGAAATAGATGTTTCTGTGGAAAATGCTGGCGATCTAAAGCTGAAGTCTGTGCAATCAAAGCCATTTTCAAGTATTCAAAGGAACAATGAAATCAGAATAAGCAGGGAATCACCAGGATCAGGTTCAGATAGCCCAAGAAAAGGCAGAGAGTTGAGAACCTCCAAAAATATGGGTGAGAAAAAGGCTTGCTTGCACACCAAGCATTCTACCAAAAAGGTTTCAAGCATGAACACTAAGAATGAAAACAATGTTGTAAAAATCGAACCAAAGCAACCAAGCAATGATGTTGTTCTGGAGAAGACTTTGTACATTATTGAAGCAAGTAGTACTGATCAGAGCAAAGGTATCCATAGCTCTGCTTCACTTCCATCTTCTGAACAGAATAGCTTGACACGCACGGGATCGGGATTTATTGCAGCACCTCCATTCTCTTCTCTGTCTCTTGGGAAGAAAAGCTCGAGGCATACAGGTTCTGGAAGTGCTAGATCATCCTTATCTTTATCATCATCTTCCTTTTCCCCATGTGAGCCTTCCCACAGCAAAGAAAATGGTGTGGAAAAGTTAGCAAATGCAGAGATGGAATACAAGAGTAGGCCTAGAAAGGGTGGAAAAGTTAGCTTGGACTTCAAGGCTTCCCCATCACGAAAGCTGAAATTTAAGAGAGCAAAGGTGGTTGATCTTCAACTTCATTCTGATCAGGACAATGCTCCAAGGAGACTCAAATTTAAGAGATCAGTGAGATTGGTTGGTGAGAGCCAGAATGGTAAAGTCAATACCAGAAAAAGTGGCATTGACAATGGTACTAAAATGAAATCTGAGAAAGATTTTCGGAGATCCAAAGATGTTCAAGGTACAAAAAGGAGAAACTATGGGAGGAAGGAAATTGGTGACATTGAGAATGGTGGTAAAATGAAATCCGAGAAAGTTGTTCTCAAACACCAAAATGTGGAAAGAAAACAGAAAGATGGTCGGAGTCTATATAATAATGTGATCGAAGAGACAGCAAGAAAGCTTGTTGTGAGCAGGAAAAGTAAGGTGAAAGCTTTGGTTGGTGCTTTTGAAACTGTTATATCTCTTCAGGATACCAGAGTACCCTCAGTGACAACTATAGCATGTTGAGTTACAAAAGCTCTGATATTCATTGAAAAAATGCTACTGAATTTGTATATAGTAATGGTGAGAAAGACAAGATTTTCTGTAGGCGGCATATGGGTGTGAGCACAAGATCTTTTATGTCAAGTTGCAATGGCATAAATGGGGAGAGATTCAACTGATCATTGAGAAAGGTGTTTGAAAGAGAGAGAAGCTGCTTTTTATTGTGTGTGCTGCTCAAGAGTGATCTGCTCATTTCTGTTCCATATTCTTCTGCTTGGGGTGTTTGATTTCTGTTTTTACTTTGTTATTTGGAAAACTTGTGGGCATGGCAGGTTTTCCATTTTATGTATATTGTTATGTGGAATAAGATTTGTCATTTTAATGATAAATGTTGTATGTATCTAGTGCTTACATCTATGCATGCTCTATATTTTGTGTGAGAGAGGCTTTTTAAGGCTTTGGAAGTGGTGGAACTAGAAAGGGGCGAAGAGTTGAAAATGGGTATACTAATATGGACAAGATTAGTTTAGTTAATAAAGTCTCTTGGTATAGTGGATCAAATTCCACTTATATTAGGGATGGAAGGATTTAGGTCACGTTTGGTAAGTACGTTTGGTAAGTAGAATGACTATTTTATTAAGAAAATGAATAGATGTCGAGAGAAATTGAGAACTCAACTCCAATACCAAGAGAACCTTAAAAAAAATACAAGCAAACTTTGTTTGTTGTTTTCTCTCTAATGCCAAAATTTTATATAAGAAGATGTGTAAAGCTTGATGTTGAATTCGCTCTCTTCTCTCTGTGTGTCTCTCGTAGCTTTATCTCTCATTTCGCTCGTTGTCTCCATTGCCTCTTTGCTTCCCTTGTTGACGTGTACTATTCTTTTTTAGAATAATAAAGTAACCAAACAAATAGAATAGTTATTCCCTTTTAACCTCTAATTTACGTACCAGACGTGCTTTTTGGATAATCAAGAACTAAAAGTTTGTTTGGGATTGCGTTTGAGAGGTCTAAAAATGTTTTTAATACTCAAAAAGTTCGTTTGAAAAAAAAAGTACTCGTTTGGTAAAAAAATTAAAAGTGTTTTTAAGGGTCTAAAAATCACTTTTGGTAAAAGCTTAAAAATGAATTTTTTGTTCAAAAGCTCTATTTCTCATACGCAATCCCAAATAAGTTCTAAGAGCATATTTGAGATTGTGTTTAAAAAATAAAGTTTTTAAATCAAAAAATACTTTTTGACAAAAACTTCATTTTTATAATAAAAATGTCAAATAAGTACTTTTAGAATTTTGTACCAAACAAACCCGTTTTTGTTTAGCACAACATTTTTGATACTAAAAATATTTTTTAAGCTCTTTAACGCAACCCAAATAGATTCTAAATGTTGTATAGCGTACCAAATATATATATATATATATATATATATATATCAATGGAAGAAGGGCTTGGGTTTTTTAATGTCACAGATATAAGAGTTGGGCTTGGATTAAAGTACCAGCGCCCAACCCAGGTGTAAGGGTGAGAATAGGATATGTCAACTTATACTCTAAAGCCCACTCCATAGTCAAAGTTGCCACAGAGTTATGGGGAGATTTTCTTTTTCTTTTTTTTTGTGGGTCGAACAAAAAAAAAATTCCAACCCAGTTTATAAATTGTTATGTATTTTTTAAGAATGTGAGAAGAGTTTTTCTTTAATAGTTTAATTAAAAAATTATGTGCTTCTTGATCGTGTGATTATTAAAAATTTATTTACTTCTTACGTGTTAATTAAAAAATAATGTGTTTCTCCCGTGCTAAATGACACGTTACAAATTTATAGAAGATATATATATATATATATTCAACCCAATTTGAAAGAATTTTGTGCCCCATAGAGTAAGAGCATGTTTGAAATTGCGTTTGAGAAAAGCTTTTAAGTCAAAAAGTGTTTTTTGAAAACTTTTGTCAAACGTGTGTTTTGGCAATTTTTAGGCTTTTTATACCCTTAAAATCGCTTTTAATTTTTTATCAAACGAATAATTTTTTCTTCAAACAAATTTTTTGAGCATTAAATACACTTTTAAGCCCGTCAAACACAATCCCAAACAGACCCTACAAATAAAACCAATTTGGGAGATTGCACCACATTTGGTCCTTCCATAGTGCGAGACCTATAGATCCATATGTATAAATGGAGCAAATTCATGCCATTTTCTCATTTAGGCTTCATTTGTTTTGATGTAAAACTTTTTTTTGAAAATATTTTTAGAAAAAAAAAAACTATGCATGTTTAGTACAATCAAAAATCTTGATCAAATTGAAAATATTTTCGATTGGCTAGAAAAATCTCATTTAAGCCAAGTAAAATGGTTTCTCTTTTTTATTTCCGTAAATTAATCATTTTTTGAGTTTGAGCTTTTTATTCCCGCATATACTTTCTTTTGCAATTCATTCTCCGCTGCTATTAGAGCCCTCCAGGGGTGATCGCGGCCACCCCGAATTCTTACTGGGGGTTCTTGGCCACCCCCGATGGCACCAGGGGTGGCACGGCCACCCCTAGGGCCTACTGGCTACCCACACATTCAACCATTTTTTCTTTTGCATTTTTTGTTTGCTTTTTTTAAAAAAAAATTTTAATTTTGAAAAAATTAGAAATCTTATGATCTTTTTATTAATTTTAATTCAATTCATTTTCTTAACTAAATACATATTCTGCAAACCAATTGACGTCTTACAAGTTCCAAGGCATATTTGATAAAAATGGGATTTTCCCATAAAGACAGCCAGGATGTGCGAGTTGCATGGTTGAGAGCAAAGGGATAATGGGTGAGACTTTTTCATATTCCAAATTAGTGTACAAAATTCCCCCAATCAATCTCTTATTTCCAGCCTCTGACAAACATGCAGATATATGGTCCATAAAACTTTATTCTTTGAATCTTTCCTTTTTTATATTTTATTTTTAATTTTGGAGGTGAAGCCTTTTGCCCTATATTCCACCCACATTAATTATGAGCCTCTTGGATTGTGGATGAAAGTCGTTTGGTATATCCAATTAAAACAAAGTCGTTTGTTATTGCATCATGTGGAATTAATGCTTCAACTTCATCCCATGGAATCTCAAAATTGGTCCCCCTTGGCTTACCACCATAGCATATGTGTGGTTCAAGTCCAACCCCAACAAATGCAAAAGCATGTGCTAAAGGATTTGGCTTAGGTGATTTGATTTAAGATCGCATTTTTTTATGTGTGAAATTGCAATATCAAACTTACCCTAAATATCTTTGTCACCATTTTGACATTCTCTTTTCAATAAGATACCAAAGTACACATACAACTTAAAAACCAAATTACTATTTTCTTTAGACCCCTTAAGTAATAGCCATTTTTTTATAAAGCACCATGAACTGACAATTGTGACACTTGGGTTCATTAAACTACTATTTTGTTGTAATTAAGTCTTCCAAAAATACCTTTGTCTTGAAACTTAAAAAACCAAATTTGCCCCTTATAATTATTAATCAATAAAAAATTAGGAAAAAAATAAAAAAGGAAATGGGGTGGTAGGTGGCTCGCTCGTTGGCCACCCCCACCTTAGATTTGGGTGGCCGAACCACCCCATGGAGTGGTTTGCGCTTCCTTTATGTTTTATGTTTTATTTTTATTTTTTTTTTGTTATTTTATTATTTTAGTTTTTTTTTTTTTTTTTAAATGGGTATTATAGGCAAGTTGATAGAAAAGTGGTAACATGCCTAGCATATGACCACTTTTCCATCCAAACGAACAACATCCTCTAACACTACAAAAAAATAACTATTTTTTGACGTGGCAAACAGTACATAATTTTTGCCACGTCACTATTTTTTGACGTGGCAAAAATGCCACGTCAGAAAATATTTTTCGGACGTGCTAAAAATAGCACGTCAGAATTTTCTGACGTGTTAAAATAGCACGTCAAAAAATTCTGACGCGCCAAACTGGCGCGTCAGAAA
>NC_081543.1:5859750-5864932 GCF_901000735.1 Corylus avellana
AAAAAAAAAAAAAAAACAAAACAAAAAAGGGCAGATTTCTGACGCACCAAAAATAGAGCGTCAGAAAGAAAAAAAACAAAAAAAACAAAAAAAAAATTTGGGCGGATTTTTGAAATTTGAAACACTTCTTATTTTCCCTCAATTTTTTCCTCTTTTTATTCTTTCCTCCTCATTTATTTTCCCTACACTTTCTGATCTCTCTCCTCTCCTCTCTCTCTCCACGGCATATCAAAGAAAGCAGAAGAAGGAGAAGAAAAGGAGAAGAGAAGAAGAAAAAGAAAGGGAGAAGAGAAGCAGAAGAAAAAGAAGGGAGAAGAGAAGAAGAAGAGAAGCAAAAGAAAAAGAAGGGAGAAGAGAAGAAGAAGAAAAAGAAGGGAGATCGAAGAGAAGAAGAAGAGAAGCATGTTTCTGCGCAGAAGAAAAAAAAACAAAAAAAAAAGAGGAGAAGAGAAGAAGATTTTTTACGTTTTTGAAGATTTGTTGGGTTTGACATTTAGGTTTTTGATTTTTCAGATTGTTTTTTTTTATTTGGGTTTTGGATTTTTTGATTTGGGTTTTGATCGTTTGAAGATTTTTCAGTGTGGGTTTGGGTTTTTGAAAATGGAGATCGAAAAGAAGTGAGAGAACGGAGAAAGATTTTGGAGAAAATTTTTGCAGAGATGAGAAAAATTTTTCGTTGTTTTAAACCCAACAATTTGTTGGGTTTCTCTACACCACTTCACTGCACCAGTGGTGCAGAGAAACGAGTGGTGCAGAGAAATTCGTTTCTCTGCACCACTCAATAAATTACAAAAAATAAATAAAAAAAATAAATTAATACATTTTTTAATTGAAAAAAAAATTTCAGAAAAATTATTTTTTTAAAAAAATTATTTTTTTAAATTAATTTTTAAATTTCTTGATGTGTCAAAAAAAGACACGTCAAATTTTTTTTTTTGACGTGTTACATCCAACACGTCAGGAATTTCTGACGTGCCATCTTTGGCGCGTCAGAAATTTTCCATTCCTGACACTTATAATTTTGACGCATGAAACACGTCAAAATTGCCCTGTCAGGAGGATTTACTGACGTGTCAGACCACCTGACACGTCAGAAAATCCATGTCAGTAAAAAGTTGATTTTTTGTAGTGTGAGTCATCCATGGTAAGAGGAAATGTTGAGGAGGGTGGTGTTGAGGGTAATAAGGGGGGGTGATGGGGAGGGTAATGAGGGTGAGGATGAGGATGATGATAATGATGAGGAGGAGGAGAGTGATGAGGCGGCGGAGGACGATAACCAAAATGCAAATGCAAGGGGAGCTGAAAAAGAGAGTGGAAAGGGGTAAGTGCTATGGTGATGTGGTTGATGATGATGATGCAAACTCTGCCATGGCTCGAAGTGACATACTTGTATCCCCTCCTATAAGTGACGAGGAGAATGAGGTTTCATCTGTTGCTAGATGTGTAACTAGGCGAACAGTGGCTCTTGCAGTTGTTGAGGCAGAAACCAAAGACAGTTGGATATGGTTTCTTGAGACTTTGGTCTTAGATCTTGGCACCCCCTGCACAAGGATGAACATTTATTTCTGATAGTCAAAAGGTAACTATATTATAAGTTCATTATGTTTATTTGTTTTTATTTTTCATTGTTTTCATCAAAAGATAACCAAGTGTTGTTTATTATTCATTGTGGTTGTAGGCGCTACAACCAGCGTTTGACGTCGTGCTTCCCTAGGGTGACCATCGGTTCTGTGTGAGGCATTTGTATGCGAACTACAGAGACACAGGTTATCGTAGTCTTGCATTGAAAGACAAGTTATGGGCTGCAGCTGCAACATACACTGAAGCTGAATTCCATAAAGAAATTGATGAATTGAAGCATATAAGCGAGGATGCATACAACTACTTGTCAAATGTTGACCCAAGCTCATAGTCTAGGGCTTGGTTCAATACATTCCCAATGTGTGATCTACTTGTCAACGACCTTTGTGAGTGCTTCAATGCTTACATCCTGAATGCGTCTGACCTACCGATCATATCCATGTTGGAATTCATAAGGAAGAAGTTGATAAAGAGATATCAAACGAAGAGGGATGGCATCCGCACCATGACTGGTAAGCTATGTCCAAGGGTTGTTACCAAATTTGATGAAATTGGACAGGTTGCTTGGCAATGCTACAGCACATATGATGTGGCTGGGTTATACGAAGTAACACAATAATAAACAGTATGTTGTGAATTTGTTTTGGAAAACTTGTGGCTGTAGATAGTGGGACATGACAAGAATCCCATATGCATATGCAATGTCTGCAATTTGATTTTTTAATGCAAACCCCGAAGATTATGTAAATGATTGGTATATTGTTGAGATGTATAAAAAAGCCTATGATGACATTGTGTATCCAATGCCTGGAAAGGACCAATGGGTAAAGACTAACTACGACCAAGTGGACCCCTCCATAAGTAGAATACAACCAGGGAAGCTCAGAAAAGTAAGGACAAGGGGTCCAAAAGAGCCGATTAATCAATACCATATGAGGAAGGGTGGAGTGAGGATGAGATGCGGCAAATGTAGAGAGATTTGACACAATAGTAGAACATGTCCACGGAATAGAACAGAGACAGTGAATTACAAGAGAGGAAGTAGTAGTGCAAGACAACATGAGGCGAGTTACTACATGTTTTTTTTTTTTTTTTTTTTTTTTCTCCTGTTCATTATATTGTATTATGTTAATATTTGACAAGTTTATTATCATAGGTACAAGACGGTAGTGGTCGGAGTTTACATGGTCAGACCCCAACTCCCCAGCCAACCATTGATGCTACAGTAAGTGATAAACTATTTAAATGCCATTACTCATTGCAATTAGTTCATTACATTTGATTTACCAAGTTTACATCATATTTGCAGAGTTCGCAAGATACTGATGCATTTTCTAGAGGTAGAGGGAGTACTAGGGGTAGAGGTAGAGGTCAGTTTCAACCTACCCCAGAAGGGTCTACGAGACTGCAAAGAGGTGGACCAAGGACTAAGGGTGGAGGTAGAGGTCAGTTTCAGGGAACAGTCCACATAGTCAGATTGTATGGGCCCTCTCAACATCAAACACCACAGTCTTAGGGCAATGCTAGTGTGAGCAAACTATTTATGATATTATTTCATTGTGATGCATTTTACTTTTGAATGACACAATAAAATGTTATTTCAATTATAATAGTATTTCAATTATTTAATATTGTAAAATGTTACATAGTTTCAGGGTACTGTCAACACTGTAAGGTTGTATGGACCTCCTCATATGCAGTCCGCACAATCTCAGAGGAATGCTAGTGTTTATTTTGTTAAATTATTATACACTTCAATTTAACTTGAAGAATGATGTTAATTAAATGATATTATTATGTTTAGAAGAATTGATAAACTACTCCATCGATTCATTTGACACGTGGATTATTACAGGTTGGGTTGGATTTTTTTTGTTTAAACTGTAATAAGAGTATGAGTGAAGTTAATGAAAGTTCACAAAAAATTATTAATATATATATATATATATATATTTGCGGTTAAAAACCAAAAGGGAAAAATGGGCGATGGGATTCATCATCACTCACAGCTCTGAATGCATGATTCTTTGACTTCTTACTCCAGCTTGGTGCCAAAGATTCCATATTGTCTACTTCCCCAAGCGTCACTTTTAGAGAGGTAATATGATTTAAGGCAAAACTGTGTCCATGGTGGAATTCTTGGAACACTTTTTATCTCCCTACCATCATCACTCACAGTTAGCCCAAATAATTTGTTTAGCTTCAGTTTTAATACATTAGCAGGAGAGGGCAATCATTTCTCCTATCATGGATGAAGACAACACAAATTAAGTAGAATCCAACAATGCAAAAGCAGCATAGATAAAAGAAAGTAGCATATGAATCTGGTTTACATATATAGGAAGAATGGACTTTGTAGAAGCACTAAAAACAACACTTAATATTTTAAGGCAATAATTTCGATAACCACAACCTCCTATGGTGGGAGGATATCGTTATAAAAACCCATTGGAGATGCTCAGAACACTATAGCCGTATTGCCTTAAAGTACGCATCAACTGAGATCTCGTGAACTAATGCATCGTGTGGTGAAGAAATATCCGTCAGAGATTGACATTGAAATTCTATAGTGAGTCGAAGAAGAGGAAGAGCGGATAGATTATCAATATTGGCGAAAATGTTTGTCGCCATACTTGATAGAGCTCAAAACTCCTCAAGAAATAAACCTAGACGAATTTGCAAATCACCCACGGCTACTTGTCAGTATTGGAGAAAGAGAGAGGGGATGAAATGAAAACTAAGAGGATCGAGAGAGATGGTAGTTTTACACCTTTCTCTGTGGTCTTCTAATCACACCATTTATAAGGAAATGTGGTCTATCCGTGGGGTGAGGGTTCAAAATAAAATTTATAAAAAAAGAAAAAAGAAAAAAAGGTAATGTTATTTTGACGGGTGAGAACCGAGGCAAATTGAAGGCAAACTTAAAATTCATTTAAGAAGCTGCATCTACTTGCCACGTATGAACATTGTGAAACTGCACCTGCCCTTTGCAGACAGCAATAAAAACCAAGTAATAGTTCACACACTTTTACCTCTCTTGTCTTTTTTTTTTTTAGTACATTTATGTTTGAGAAATGCTTGGTTGCAATAAAATGTCCATGATTTGGCCATAAATGTCCACGTGGCCAGAATTTTAATTTGAAAAAAAAAAAAAAAAAAAAAAAAAAAAAACCTCTTTGCTCTCTTCTTGATATGGTTATTGGTCTAGTGTGACCCATTTTATGGCTAGGTATGTAAAACAAATCAAAGCATCTTTTTTTCATAGCCATATATGAGCATTCCCTCAAGGCTTTGTGTGAATTATCTTTATTCCGAAATGAGGTTTTCTCTTATCTTGTTCAAGACATAAAGCTAGAAGTTGATTTAGCATCCGTTAATATTGAAGTAATTGAATATGTACTTTCCAGGGTGTGATCTTTGAATTATATTTCCATTGAGATTTCCTGCATTTTCTGTGAATGTAGTTGAATTATTTTTCCATTCAGATTTCCTGCATTTTCTGTGAATGTAGGTATGTTCAATTCTTTTTACTAATTCAATGAGCATGCATTGTACTTTTTCTTTTCCTCTTGGATGAATTTTAAGATAGATATAACAATAT
>NC_081543.1:5865032-5896898 GCF_901000735.1 Corylus avellana
CTATCTACAGATCGTACCCTAAATCTAGAATAAAAGTGTAGAGTTTTTTTTTTTTTTTTTTAAAAAAAAATTATATAATATGATAATTTTATGACAATAATAAATGAAATGTAAATGACTTAGAGAGCCCCTTCTATCAGGATGTGGTGTAAAGTCTTTTTAACAGCATTTAATAGAAAGTTGACACATCGGGTAAAAATACCAAATACAATGGAGATGAAAATACCGTATCTTTAATTCAAATCAATCTTATGGACTTTTTCATTCGTCTAACTCAACGTACACCATCCACCACCGAACCCCCCACCCACCTTCGAGCCCTCAACGCAGTCTTCAAAACCAATCAAGATGGTGGCTCCGGTATTTTTATCAATTGGTATTTTGTCAAGAGAATGAAGATTGTTTGGTATGAAGGGTTATATTATTTTTTAGTGTTTCAAGTTGAGGTATCTACTTCCTATTGGATGGTACAAAGTACCCAATTTACACCACGACTTAATTGAAGTTATTTTCAAGGACTTAATAAAGAAAATACTAATAAACTTAATTTAAAGTGTTAGAGAGATTAATACCTTGTGTAGTTTTTTAGCGAACTTATAACATAGCATGTTGAGACTTCACACAAGCCAAAAGCTTAAACCTATGAGCTTGGGCCCAACAAAACATATTTCCAATGTGGGACTCTATCCTTTTAGAACTCACACATATGTATACTGAAAAATAGAGAATATAAAATATTCTAATATAAGAAGAATAAACTTTATATCAAAAACATAGAATAAAGGAGAATATAAATATTCTAACGAAAATGATCAATAAGAGAATGGTCTTTTTTGACTTCATTTATATATAGGCCGACAAGTTTGGTCCAAAGATGTTACGTGAATGCTTTTACATACACATAATGTGATAGATTGTTAGGTTTTGAGGGAGCCTAGACACTTTAGATTCGTTGAAAGGAAACCTAAAACCTTTTCAAACACAAGGTTTAGAATAATTTTTTGCTTTCTTTATTCATAATATAATGGCCTTTAAATAGACAAATTATTACAATATTTTCTGAGACTGGGTCAAGCTCTTACATAGAATAAAATAAAAATAATATCAAATAAAAATAAATACAATAAAATATTTGAATATATCATATATTTTAATATATCCTAATATTAATAATTGTTAAGAAGAAAAGAGGTATCCCCAACCCCAAGCAAGCAATACATCCTTAGAATGAACTAAAAACTGTTTTATAGGCCAAAGATTGGTTTTGTCGGCCACAAATGTTGCAGTGGGATATCGGAGAATCTGATGAGTTGAAGGATCTAATTTCCAGTCTTGGCCGGTGAAAGCTATTTGACATGACAATCCAAAATTACATTGTCTTTATTTGTAATATTTCTGAGCATTGACTCTTTGCATGCATTGAAAAAAAAAAAAAAAAAGCCTCATTATTATTAACATGTTGAAAGTTGAAACGTTGGTAGCCTTGACAAAATAGGTGGAATTCGGATGATTTATTTTGTAGTTTTAAGGGTTTATATGTTATTACATTGTGAATTTGTTGTTATGATATTTAAAAAATTTAAATGGCATGGCATAATGTATAGTATTAAATGCAAAAAAACAAAATTAATCTTCTTCGTTTCACCTTAAATGAAGAAGATCGATACTCGTCCAGTAGTAACAAGGATTATTATTATTATTATTTTTTGACATGTCCGCATAAGAGGGGGGAGGGGGATTCGAACTAGTGACCTCCACTTCATTAAGTGTGGTCCCAGCTGATTGAGCTACCTCTTGGGGACAACAAGGATTATTTTAATTAAGCTTTCAGTGTCATGTGTTAAACCAAAGAACAATTTTGTTGAATCACTAATTATTCTAAGAGTTTATAAACATATAAGAAATACTTAATTTAATCATTTAATTAATATTTTAACACTTTTTCTTTTTCTTTTTTTACATGTGGGCTCAAGATCTCACTTATTACTCTCTTTTGAGGCCTAACAAGTTGAATATTTAATTGAAATGAGAGGTGGTAAATGATGGAGGCAAGGTTTCAACTCAGAACATTTGTTATAATATTATGCTAAGTCACCAGTTATCAGCTTAAATTGATATGAACTAATTAATTTAATCATTTAAAGGGATAAAGGTGAAAGGTATGGCCATGGACATGGGTCCCTAGAGTAAGGGTTGAAGGTTCATGGTGCAAGCACAAAGGAAAGTCCATAGAGTAGGGTAAATGTGCATGGTACAGACAAAACCCACATAATACACAAGCTTAAGTGATCTTGGAGATAACCCAAAAGATCGATTTCGCTTGAGGGAGAGTGTTGCAATGTGGTGATATAAACTCACATATGACGGGGAGATTATTGAGTATACGAGTGTGAGCGTAAAAAAAAATTGATTCCCACATTAGAAAGACATCACAAGTTTGAGTAGGTTTTTTTTTTTTTTTTTTTTTTTTCATATTATTATTCAAAAGAGGGAAAAGGGAAAGGGGAAAGAAAAAAGACAAAAGCCAAAAAACAAATTACAAATGAGGGTTCTTACCACTCCTAATCCTAAGAGAAGAAAGAAAAGGCGAGTAGTGGGTAATGTTTCCAAACACTGAGTAGGAAGCAACCCATTTAGCAATTGAATGTGCCCGGAAATTGGCACATCTTGAGACCTTAGACTTGAGCTTGAGTAGTTAATATAGCATTGTTAACTCTAAATTCATAGACTTAAATTTTTAGATTAAATATATAGTATATCAACATATATATTATATTATGGTCTCACTAAAAAACTCATCGATGTACCATTTTCCCTTGCAAAAGAAACAAATCTTGTCTAGAAAATTCTGAAAATTACATGGCTGAAAATAATAATAATTTCCAAATGGCAAACAAGACGTCCTACGTCAAATCCAAACCCCTCTACCGTTATTCTTTTAACCCCTAGCGTTCTTTATGTTTCTTTAATTTGCATTATTGATGCATGTTGTCCTCTATCCTCAGTCACTTCGAACATGGTTGGTGTGGTTGTGATGAGCTGCTCATTGCCTGTGTGGTCTGATTGACTTGTTGCCGGTAGAGGGCTCCCATCTTGTTGTACATGTCCATATTCATCGACTGCAGCAAAAATTATATTCATCAATTAATACAAGCAGAAGGAAATAAATAAATAAACTATTATATGACTATCATTCGATTAAAATGACGTACTTGTGCTAAAAATGCGGAATATGGATCCGGCAAAGAAAGTGAAGCATTGTTGCCCAGGTCAGGTTTTGGCTCAACCAGAGGATGCGTTGGAATCACGCTGGAGGGCACCACAAATGGAGAAACGAATGTAGGAGCTGAGGCAGCAACTGAAGCTGGGTGGATGAGCGGCGGAAGAGTTTGAGGCAAACTGCGTGCCATGTTAGCAATGTCAAGCATCCCCACGCCCATCCCTAGCCCGACTCCCAAGCCCATCCGTGCTAGGAGAGACATTTGAATATGTTGCTGCATCCCTAAAGGCATCATCATCTGGGGCATGTTTCTCGCAGTGCTCATCATTTGAACTTGTGCTTGAAGTTGTTTCAAGTATTCAATTACCTCATCAAGCATTGAAGCTTTGTCGGTCTGCAATTTTGATAGCCAAAAAATTTCAAAGTTTTCACTAACAATTCGCAATATCTATATGCTTGACCGGCCTTTTAATATTTAAAGGAAACTTCATTTATCATTTCTGATCTTTAATTTCATCACTTTTGTTATTATATCCTTAAACTATAAAAAAGTCAATTTAGGGTTACCATCTTTTAGAAGTGTGCAATGTCAACTCTCCCATCAAAATTCAGCTTAAATCAATCCTAATGATAAATTTAGACAGAAATACTGACATTACAAACTTCTAAAAAATGGTAACCCTAAATTGACACTTTTAATGTTTAAGGGTATGATTGTAAAAATAATGAAAGATCAATAATGGTAAGTGACGTTTTCCTAATATTTAAAGAGATGGTGAAAAAGAAAACCCTTAAAAGTAGAAGTAGTGAAAGTATGTATGTATAGATTCACACAAATGTAGATTAGAGAATAGTTTTCTGACCTTATTTGCATTTGGCACCAACTTCTGCAGGGTTTTCATCTTCTGATTAATCCTATCTCTCCTTTTCTACACCAATAATTTCTCATTAATTAGCTATAATTTAATCTCATTAATATATATCTCATTAGACACAGGATGGTGAGCTTAATTAAATAATTACCCTTTCAGACTGGTTATGGATTGAAGCAGCTCGAATTCGTCTTGTTGAGTGGGAGCGGCCTGTTTCAGTATTGGTCGTCTGATGCCCTTTATCATCTCGGTTTTCCTATTAAAAGTAAAGCAAAACTTTACTAAATTCAGGAAAATTAATAATATATGTTCAACCTGAAATTAATAAACATGCCATGTATCACTAAAGCAGTCACATATTTTGTTTAGAGCACTCACATTAATGGCTTAGCCATTTCTTATTTTTATCTAAAATAGATAAGCAAAATAATAATTAAAAACTCCTCTATTGGATTATGCATCTCAAATGCAAAATACTTTTTTTTTTTTTTTTTTTGCATTTGTGAACAGTGACCGCTACATGTAGTGGGCATTGTTCACACATCTATCTCATTAATATACTATTTATCTCTCCACATCTCTCTTTTCCTAAAATTTTCTCCTACTATTAATTCTCTCTCCACATCCATTTTTTCCAAAGGTTGAAAAATATGATATTTTGAAAAAATACAATCCTTATAAAAAAAAAAAAAAAAAGAAGATAATCGGATGTATGATGTCTTTTAAAACTCATTAACTAAACTAAATAAAGTTGGTTTTGATTAGCCATTATACATAAAAATATACATAAACTAATGTGAATGCTCTAATTAAGTAGCTAGGCCTTATCCAAAGACAAAAGGGTTAATATTTTGTAATTAGGAATTAGTATAATTAATAACAAATTCATTAATTATTATCTTTCAATTATTTAAAAACTTATAGTCATAAATCTTAAAGTAATGTTGTATACCCCCACCACTATCCCACTATGATGCTTCGTACGAGGGCCGGGATAAGATAAGATAGTGGTGGGGTATATAGCATTACTCTAAATCTTATAAAATGACCAAAATTCACATAAAATGACCACATGTAAATTAAAGTGTTCAAAGAATTTGGCTTAATTAGGTGCTGCATGTATAAAAACTAATTAAAGCATATATATATATTTTGTAGTTTTTTCAACGGTTTAGATTTAATTTTAGTAATTATTTAAAAACTTATAGCCAATATAAATCTTATAAATATTGTAGTTTTGTGCTCCAAAATTCACATATATAAAATGACCACATGCAAAAATTAAAGTGCTTAATTATTAAGAAATAATGAATTTGTACGTACCGATCGAGATCCACTGCGATGACAAGAAGAATCTTCATCAGTGGTTTTGGTCTTGAAGCTCCGAGTAGATTCAAACGAAGCCCGTGTCGGTGTCATCATAGTTGTGTCGTTGTCCCTACAAAATGTACCGCTGGCACTCACACTGCCACCGCTGCCACATGTGCTGCCGTCAGCAATGTTTTCATATATACTCCTTCTTCCAATATTACAATATTGCTCTGAATCTGAAGAGCGTGTTCGTTTCTTCACCACCGACGCCGGTGCGACCTGGACTTGGCCGCCGGAACTCTGATCAGGCCATTGCCCGCCGGAGGAAGCTATACTGGCTGGGGTATTATGGTGGTGGTGGTCGTGTTGGAATATTATGTTAGGCTTTTGGTTGTGGTGGCATGTTGCTTGGTGGACTATTGATTCCAGTGTGTCCCCGGCGGCCCTACCACCACCCCATGTGGCCTTTGTGGGGGTGGTGGTGGAGAGGAGCCCGCCGATCCCATGCATGGCTAGCTGCCCGTTTTCCCATGTCAGCTCTGCCACTTCATAATTTGACCTGAATTTCAACATTAAGAAATAGTAATTAATAAGTGATTATTATAACAAAAACATGTTCTATAATTTTGTTTTATTTTGTTGTATCTAATTACCGTGCGGAAGAGAATTGAAAAAGATTTTCTTCATTTTATAGTAGAGATTTTAGTTTATGGTATCAACATGATAATATATGTACTATTAGACCCGATGATTGTTTTCTTAGGATTAAATTATAGCACATTTCAAGAAGAAAACTATAGGTTGTGTTTTTTAATTTGAAGATTAATTAGCTTATAACAGATAATGGATATATAATAGAACAACACAAAACTATAGATTAATCCATCTTGTGCAAGGAGAAAAAAAAAAAAGAGAGAAGAAATGATATATGGAAAGACTAATTAATCATATAAAATGAAAGAACATAAATGAAGAGGGAAAAAGAAATAAAACCTTTCTTTCATCTATGGACAACGAACCTAATTAATGAGAAAAGAACACAATAAGGTGGAAAATTAAGCAAAAACATGTAAAAAGAAAATTAGAGAAGCCAAAAACAGATATTGATTATTTCCAAACTGAAAATTAACATCGGACAAAAACAAGGACAAACTATAGTTTGGTCGTTTTATATTGTAAAAGGGTTGGAGAATATGGAAATTATCAGACAAGAACGAAGAAAACTTGGGAGAAATAGGTAATGGTTTCGGGATGCACGAATGTGGATGTGAGTCTTGGATATGCTGCTGCATTAAATTTTTTTTTTTTTTGAAACAAGAAAGTACTCAGGAGTATATATATATATATATATAAACCATAAATTAACCAGAAAAGGGTTCTCTCAGAATTGAAGTTTTAAACTCATAACCAGAAAGAAAGAATAAAAAATTTAAAAAAATTTAAAAAAAAAAAAAAAAAAATTGAAAGAAAGAAGAGAGTGTACATGTGCACAAGAGCAGCAGTAGTACTACGGGGGTGGTTCTGCTCGTTGTGCACGTGAGAGGATCTGTTTCCTTCTTCTCCTTCGACTTGTTCTTGTCTTTGGTGCCTTAGATTCCAGCTAGGTACTACAAACTCACTCATCATTTCTCTCTCTCTCCCTCTCTCTGTCTCTCAATGAACAGGAGCTTCGGTTTGGATACTCTTAAGGAATTGTTTGGCCGGGTCCCCTTTAAATTGATAATGTCACGTTGGTTTGATGGAGATCTTTCACAAAACATGTGGTGGCTAGAAGAAGAATGAGAAGGAATATGATTTATGCCTTTTCTCCTTCCCCCACCACCCTCCAAGCACTTGGCCCAGGGTTATTTATGTCATTAATGCTTTGATGTACGTGTGACATATATATACATCTCAGGGGTAAATGTTCATGTTTTGACGAAATTTTACTCGCTCTCACCAACTTAAGTATTAGAAGTATTCATCGTTGGCACACTTGACAAGCTTTTATGCTTATAAATTATCTTTGATTCTTTTGCTAGTATTCTCGTTTGAAGTCTCGGTGTGCGATCATCTAAAACAACACTACACTACTTACCGTGAAGTAATGCACGCCGGCAATTTTTTTTTTTTTTTTTTTGGTAATATTAAAAAATTTTAAAAAAAATGAAAATAGCCTGTCGTGCTAAGCACGCCGGCATGCTTAGAATCACGGCCCCTACACTTATGTTATCTTGCTTTCACTTTCTCCGTACCATTATTAATGTCTCTTAGCGGTTGGCATAACAAATTTCGTCAGAAGTCTTAAACCATATATCAAGATTCATTTGCATTTTCCTAACACAATGAAGGTTGAACAAAATGATGTTGGGTTTGGATTGGACTTGATCAAATCAGGTTCTAGGTTTGGTCAATCACAATCAAGCACATTAATGAGGTTTGGTTGAAAATTGTACTAGTTTTGGCCACTCATAGTGGGATCCATAAGGTGTAATGTGTTGTCCGTTTTGCATGCATGCAATACGAATAATTCATAATAGAGAGCCTTTAGCTCTATCAATTCAGGTAAAGAGTTCAAACATATGATTTAGTTGTATGAATATCTGTCCCAACAGATGAGGCCTAAGAGCATTTCCAGTAGCTACCCGGTCATCTTCCCTAAGTTTAAGGATCCAAACTACTTTTTGCTTCCCTATGTCAATTTGCACCCCAATAGCTTCTCTTAATGCTTTCCTATATCATTAAAATATTATTATTTTTATTTTACCTTTTTTATATTTTATTCCTTTAATTTAACCTTTCTTTCTCTCTCTCATCTCATCTCATCTCATCTCCGTCTTCTTCTTTCCTTTCTTTCCCTCTTTGCCTCACTCATCTCCATCTCACTCTCTGCCTCACTCATCTCCATCTCACTCTCTCGATCTCCTTAAATGGTGAAGTCTGGTGAGCATATATGATTTCTCTCTCATCTCATCTCCGTCTTCTTCTTTCCTTTCTTTCCCTTCCAGCCGCACCTTTTTCCCTCTTTGCCTCACTCATCTCCATCTCACTCTGTGCCTCACTCTCTCGATCTCCTTGAATGGTGAAGTCTGGTGAGCATATATGAGAACCTTGAAGTTTGGTTTGATCGGTCTAGGTTTCTGTTGGGTCTTCTGGGTTTCTGGGTTTCTGGGTTCATGTTCTTTTTTTTTTTTTTTTTTTTCCGATTTTTCATCTAGTCGGAAGAGGGTTGGTTCAGCTTTGCCCAGGCGCTGCCCACTGCACGATGACGGTGGCTCAACCACCGTTCTTCAGTCTCTCTCTCTTGGCTTGAACAGAACGCTCACCATTCTCTCTCAATCTCGAACGTTCTCTCTTTTCGGTCTCCTCTGTACCTTGTGTCGAACATGAATGAAAGTTGAGAGGTTGAAGAAGATGGAGTTTTTGCAACAAGAGATTGTCTTCAGAGAGGGATGGCGTGTTGACAAGAAAGAGAAAGAGGATGCGTTGAGAGTTGGGCTGACAGGAGAGAGAAAAAGTTTTTTTTTCAATTTAATAAGCCTTTGGATCGTTACAGTTGAACCCAATGTTTTGGGTTCAACTGTAGCAGCTGATGGTTTAGAAAACCATATAGGGAATCTGCTGTGGGACGTTTTTTGTGATTTTTTAGACATATTTCCTAAACTTAGGGAACAAACTCCCTTATAGAGAGCCTGCTGGGAATGCTCTAAGTACCATCTCACATAAGCTACTTGTATGCAATACGAGTAGTTCATTGCACTTGATCCTCATTCCTTAGAGTACTACTGATATGCTCCCAATCTAATCAGGTGTAATGAACTACACTTATTGCACACAATACAAACAACTAATTATTAACACCCCGAGTCTCAATTGTTCGGACATATGCTCCGTCTACTTATTAAACACTTGGTTGAGCTGGTAAAACTTGATTATCAATAAGTCATTGCACCTTATCCATATGCTCCCAAATTTCTATGCAATTTATCAATACAATGTCAAATTTTTAATCTCCCCAATTCCATGAGATGTTGATGTAGCCTAACTTAGTAGGTTGCGGCGAAGAACAACAATAACATAGCGGATAACTAATTCTAGATCTTGTGTCTATCAATGACCTAAGAATTATTCTCAAAATATAGAATCTATCTATGATTTCAAGGAAAAATATGAAGAAAACTCAACTATGAGTAATTGTTATTTAGCAAAATCAATAATAAACAATTGTTTTCTCTAGAGATTATAAGCATATATTTATAGCCTAAAACCCTAAACCTAATAAAATATGACATAAATACCTCCAAAGCCCTAAACCTAATAAAATAATGAAATAAAAACTCTCAAAATCCTAACCCTAATAAAATAACAACATAAAATCGGCTAAAAAATAATAAAATGCGAAAAATAACATAATTCCCTCCGTGTGCGCTCGAGAGCAATTATGGGTGCGATCGAGCGCAGGTGGGTGCTCGATCGTGCGCTCGATCGTAGGATCAAGCGTAGTACCAGGGATCCTTCGAATAGGATCTGCATCAGATGTGAATAAGACGTGACAAATTTTCTAAACTGTCCTCACATGAAACGCAAAATAACAATAATATCCCTGGGAGATATAAAGTTTCCAATCATTTAAATGTCACATCCACACTAAGAGAGACTCGTGCCAATATCTGTAACCCTTCGGTTTCAAAGTCCTCAACCAGACATTGGACTTTGAATTTCTGCATCGGCAGTGAACACGTAGTTACAGCCATTTCTTGCCATCTGGAAAACTTCTAGAGCTGTAGGGTGGTCCTCCAAGGCCACCACGTATCAGTATCAGCACCAATCAAGCTCCCTTATTAGAGCAGATATAAGAATCCCCCACCTCCCAGTTGGATTTCAACTCAAGAGGACAAAACCACATTAATATAAAAATGGTAGTAATATTTCATTCACATGTATGCAGCTGATGCCACCATTAACTTTCTTAGAGGCTAGGAGGGTGTTTGATGATCTTTTTTTATAAAATCCTGAGGCCGAAATAAATGCTAATTATGAATGTTCATGCTACAAATTTGAAGTTTAAGACTCGTTGAAGCTAGCTAGGAAATTAAGCAATATTATAGATTAGAGAAAGTGGTAATTAAGGAAATATAATGGTGTTTGCTAGATAGATTCTGTTGTCGGAAGTAGACAGAAACAAAGGACAACTTGGTTTTCAACTTTTCATTCATGCTGCCGGTTAAGATACAATACCGGTTGGCTTAACGAATGGATAAGGCTGCAGTCTGATAATCTAGCTAGAGGCCTGCCTGGCTTGTAATTAATGGCCAAGACTTGTCTGCAGATGCACTGCGTATGAGGTCATCATTCTGCTCAAATGTCTATACGGATTTTATTGCATATATATATATATATAAAATCTAGTATTTTTCAAGTGTATATTTCTTGACGAGATACTAAAAATTACTATTAAATATAAAATTTAATAGTGATTCATCCAAATTCTAATGATAATTTTTAGTGCACGTTAAAAAATGTATATTTGGGAGTGTGTGATTATAGAAGACTCAGATCAATATATTGTCTTATCAAAGTATCACCAAGATGGTTCTCTAGGAAGCTATTGCTATATGGTACATGGTATTATGTAGGGTGTTAATTGGTGCTCATGTGTGGCGCATGTCAAGTTCAAATCATGTTGAAATACACGTGTAAGATAATTTTGCGTTGGGTTCGTGTTGAATTTATAGGTCATATAAAGAAAATGTCAACCTTAATGTCGTATGTCGGGTTAGGATTATATGGAGGCATGACTATATTATTAAATTTGTTAACTTTAGCCTAACCCATTTAATTAAACAGATTAGACTCGGCCCTCAACTCTAATATAGTCAACCCTATAATATAGCTTGGGTAAGTTTGTTCCATATGGTAGCCGACCGTTGTTGCGTAGACGTCTAGAGCTGGTCTGGTGATGGTGAGCTGGGTGGGCGCTTCTCAAGCTTATTGGTTCAAGGGGGCTCATTTCAATTGGCTTAACAATGACTTTTGTGGTGAAGAAGATAAGCTGCCCTACCCATCATTCTATTTTGATCAAATTTAGAGTTGCCATGGAGACATGTTCTTTTTTTCTAATCTAATTACTACTTATCTGCCGGCAATCAAATCAAGAGTGTCTGGTCCTGTCTATCTTACAAACGCCATTCTCCAAAGCTTTAGGCATTTGCCTTGCTAGCTAGAGTTTTATTTAATATAATATCTTCATTGTTTTTAATGAATTATATTTCATTAGTATAATATCTTCATAATTATAGACAAAATTTTGATTAGCTGATGTCAATCGTTTTCTATTAATCTTGAACAAATATTCTTGAGAAATATTGTTCGGGAGTTTGATACCTTAGCGAGTCGTTTTAGTAAGATCATAATATATCATGTTCTGACATCACACAATCCGAAGTCTCGTAGAAATGACTGGAACTATCGGCCATGACATTGACATACAATTTCCTACCAGCCATGATCAACATTTTGAGTGGCAGAGGCAGGGCACATGGGTAACATTATGTGTATATATATATATTTGATCATGTTAGCTGTACAATTTAGTGTTACATTCCCGAATCAAATTAGGAGTCCAAGAGATTTGATAAATGCTATAATGCCATGACTGTGAAGGCTATTGAGCCCAAGTGCATTGCATTGCATTCCTAGTGACAATAGAAGCAGAAACATTTGACAGGAAGCTTTCCTTTTGACCTGATCTTCTTCCCCTTTTCTTTCACCTCAAACTCTTCATTTCTTCTTTTCTCTTCCACCTGCCCTCTTGCTCCTTTTGCCATCTGCTCGATCCTTCCTATCTTGTTTCTGTAGTGTTGTAGGTTTAAAGCCCTTCTCTCCTCCAATTCACCCTGCATTTTCAAACTCAATATCTTGTTTTGGTATCCATTAATTCCTAAACTTTGTAAATGAACATCAAAGGTTGGGGCAAAACCTCTCTCCTTTCCATCTTATGTTTGGCCTGCATCTTCTTCTCATTCTCCCAAGCACCTATTCTGGAATTCATCTTCAGGTACCTGAATTTGTTTTCATTAAAAAAACTTGGAAACAAAATCCGGATTATTCATTCTAGAAGCATAAGCAAATTGTGAATCATGCAAAGCCTACCATTCGCTAGTTAATTTGGTTCTCATCCAGTTTGTTTCGGTGTAAAATGTTTTCTGTTAAAAATATTTTTCGAAAAATGTGTTGTTGTTCGAAAAGTGTTTCCTAACTTTCGGCCCATATTGAAAATCGCTAAATATTTATTATATTTTCATATAATTTGTGAAGCTATGAAGAAAATAGAGAAACAACAAAGAAGAATTGTTGATGAAGAGTATGTGAAAATAGAAGGTATTCCAAGGTGAATTGAAATTCGCTACAATTGTCTGTCATACTGCATGCCCAAGCAGGTGTTCAGCCCGCATGCCAGATAGATACCCTAAGTAGACTCTTACAATTGTCGGCCAACGGTGTTGAAGAGCAATGAAAAAATAGTTTATATAGATGAGAAGCGTAAACCATATTACGTCTGGTGAACGTTTTTTTTTTAAAACTAAAAATATTTTCTCATAAAGAGTATAATCCTTTACCTCTTCTTAATCTTTTCCATCTCATTTTTCTCCCAAGCATCTGCTTTGGTTTCCACATTGTTGCGTCGTGATGAATTCCCCATCTGGTTCTGATATCTATCTTCTGAGGGTGTAGGCCTCATGGAAGATGTACGACTTGGACCCCAAACTGGATCCTCTGCCTCCTGCCCCATTGACTTATTTGTCGATCCTGCATTTGTTACATAAATATATATACATTTCAGTTTGTCAAAAAAAAAAAGGAAAAGAAAAGAAAATTTACAGTAAAAACTTACCAGCACCCATCATTTCCTTGTTTGAGAATCTGCTAGATCTTTGCAGCCTAGTTTTGGTCCTTGAGGTTACAAAGTCATCTCTCATCTTCCTCTGTAATTCCATTTCAGCTTCTTCAAGTGAGTGTATAGCAAATGCTGCTGCTGCAACAGCAGCTGCAAACTCAATGTCTCTTGAATCATAATCATCATCACCCACATGGCTCTTGAATTCTTTTCCTGGGTCAGAAAATCTCACTCTAACAAAGTGGTTAATTAATAATTCATCTCTAAGTGTAACAAAAATTTGCCAAAAAAGAAAAAAAAAATCAGATTTTTTTTTTTCACTCGGGATTAGAGCCTAGAGGTACCTCTTTTGCTTGACCAAAAGATCCATTCTCCAAAATCCCTTTTGATTTTCTGTCTGATTTTGTGAGAAAAACTAGCAGCAGGGATTGGTGATGATGCTGGTACTAATTACTTTTAGGTGATGAACAGGAGAGGGAGGCAAGCAAGGTCAAATATGCTTTGCATTCAACTTGAAGCAAAGGATTTTTCTTTCTCTCCAATGGAAGATGCACATGCAGATAAACCTCCATTGGCAAGTTGTTTCCATTTTTAACTACTTGCTTATATGTGTACATAAATGGAACCTAGAAAAGGAAGGATCCATGAGATTCCCCATTTGGGCAATTCATGCAGTTATTCCTTATTCCCATCAATGGATTGAAAGATGGATTCTGGTGGCCCACCTGAGCAAGGAAATACCACAATCAATCATCCTGGTTGCTTGGTTTTGAGGTTTTCATACATATGTTGGCAACGTACACTTTTCATAGGTGGTCTAGCTACTTGGAATTATTCCACCCCTTGCCAACATGTTTTCTTTAAGCAAATTAGCTAGCTAGTGCTGCTGCAATGTTTCTGTGAACAAAATCAAGTCACCAATATATTCATGCATGCGACAAGAGTTAGCCTTTTATTTGCTATACGACTGGCATATAACTGAGATAACATGACAGTAAAAATTAACTTTTGCATCAACAACGGCTTTGTAAGGAAAAAAAATGATTCATGTTAATATTATTTTTATATCATTTTACAAATCAATAGATCAGCCATTAGATTTGTGGGGTTCACTATTGAATTTGTGTGAGGTCCACATAAGTCTGCGAATTTAATTGTTGGTGGGGAAATATAGGAAAAATATTGACATGAATTATTTCTAAAAAAAAAAAATCAATAGCTGATTTTCACGAGTAATACTAGAAGTTCATTTTGTGTTTTTCCGAGAATGATGTGACTTTTAAAATTACTGTTAGACTTGTGATTGATCACTATTAAATTTTGATCAAATGATAATTTTAAAAGTCATCTCATTCTTTAAGGGGCATAAGAGATATTTTTAGAATTACTCGATTTTCATTGTTATGTGGTTATAATTTAATAACATTTTACTAAATAGGATTTCTATTATTATTATTATTATTATATAAATATCTTATAAAAATTGAATTCCAAAGTTGGGCTGGCCCAAAAAGAAAAAGTTACTTGGTTGACCTAACACAAGCCCGGTCCACACTGATTAGCGCGAGGTTACACGCGCCAAACTCCCGCACGTGCACTCCAATCGCATCACTGTCCCCTCCTTCTTTCCCCGCCCAGTCGTAGCTCCATTTCAAAATTTGTGTGTGGGAGTGGGTGTTTGAAACCCTAAGATGGAAATCACGGAAGAGCAACGGAAGCGAGCGGAGGCGAACCGCCTAGCGGCGCTGGCGAAGCGCAAGGTCCTTCTAGAATCCTCCTCCGAGCAACAACAGCAAAAGCGGCTGCCACAAGACCCCTGGGAGCTCTTTAAGTGCCGAAAGCTCTCCGGCGAAAAACGACCCCCTGCCGACCCGGTTCCCATGCCTGAGAAGTTCAGGGTCAGGCTCGAAATCTGCTCGCCGGACTCGTTCTTCGCCGCGCCCGAGGCTGTCCAGGGATTTATGTGTCCGGGAGACGAGGAGTGCTTGCGAAGACTGAGCGATTGTTTGTCCGCTGTAAGTGGTTTTTTGTTTTGTTTGGGTTGTGAGAAAATGGTGGAAAACAATTTATGTAGAAACCCATTTCGCAACCAAATTGCCATCTTATAGTTAAAAAAAATGTAGCACTTTACCCGCTGGGTCGATTTTTTATTTTCTTTGGCTTCATGGGTTTAATGTATTTAGGTAGCAATGAGATTGCAATTGTATTTTCTGGGTTTTCTTTTCGATAAACTTGATTTGCACTCAAAAGTTTAGATCATTTGTGCCTGAGAAAATATTAAAGGATGTAGCTTCAGTAGATTAAGTATATATTTGACAAATCAAAAACTGCCCAAACCATTGCTGGGTAAAATGTAATCGACGATTTTATTTATTTATTATTTTTTTACAAATTTCGAATATATCTTAACATTTGCGTAGAGCTAAGTTTCTGTTATGTTGACATTTCCTAGGTCATGCCATCACACTACACTCAAAATCATGGTGGTGGGAAGGCGTGTGTTTATAAGCTGAGGGATTACAATTCTGTTTTGAGATGTTTAAAGAGCTGGAAAAGCATTGAGGTGGAAGAGATACCATGGGGGACGTTTAATGTTGTCGAGAGGCTTTCTCATTCATTTATTTCAGGGCGGTGGATACCGTGCAGGCCAGAACACCTGTCTGATGAGAAGGTTGATGAGTTGATTGGGAAGCTACCAAAGACGTTGCTCGACACACTCTTGCCCTTCCAACTTGAAGGTGTGAGATTTGGCTTGCGAAGGGGTGGTCGGTGCCTTATTGCAGATGAAATGGGCCTGGGAAAGACACTGCAGGTATGTACAAATAGCCGATGTGCCTTTAATGCATGTACCATCACTGATGTCACTGTTCATGAATATAATGCTTTGGAAGTTAGAGTCAACTTATACATTTGCACATGATTTGTCAGTGTTTATAATGTAGGAATTACATTGATATATAGAAAGCTTAATTTTCTGACTATGTATACACATTGATAGGCCTGCCTTTTATATTTTGAAGTTTTCTTAGAAGATGGCATGATACTTAAAACTTTTTTATATGCTTGATCTCTTTTCAGGCTATTGCTATTGCATCCTGTTTCATGAATGAAGGTTCTACACTTAGTTGTATGCCCAGCTATTTTGCGCTTTTCATGGGCAGAAGAATTAGAACGTTGGCTTCCCTTTTGTTTGCCTGCTGATATCCATCTTGGTAATATTTTCTTTCCATATGTTCTTTTTTTTTTTTTTTTTTTTTAATTTTTTTATAAACAAAATCTTTGTTTTTTGTAAACGCAAATCATTGAAGCTGGTCATAGATAGAACACTTTACAAAAGAGCTTATCGTTCCAAGCTTAATGAGCTGGGTCCTTCGTCAAAAACACAAGAAGAAAAACTTTTATGATTTTAAAAATGTGCCCTAGTCATGCTTCTAATTGACTTCTTATTGATAAGGTATTTGTATTTATTCCTTGCTACGTAGACACAATATTTTGTTGTCCTTAGTGCTTGCATGTTCCTTCTGACTCCAGTTTTTGGGCATCGAGATAATCCTACCTCTTTAAAGAGATGCCCTAGAGTTGTGGTTATTTCTTATACAATGCTTCACCGTTTGCGAAAGAGCATGCTTGAACAAGAATGGGCTTTCTTGATAGTTGATGAATCTCACCATGTACGGTGTTCTAAGAAAGCATCAGAATCAGAAGAGGTACAAACTGTGGCCTATATATCTTTGTATAGAAAGTTTATTGGTGGATTTGATCTCTTCTTCTTACCTGTTAAAGAAAAAATAAATGATAATGATGCCTCGATAGGAGGTGGAATAATTATATCCCTCTTTACTAGCCATATTTCTGCCCATGACCATATAGCTGTTTAGTGTAAAAATACTTTCCAAGTAACATAAGTCCATCGTTACAAAGATTTCACATTTTTTAACAGTTTGATTTTGTTTCAAACAAATGATACCTATTTGGGTGGAAGAGTTTCTACATGTCTCTGTGTCAGGTGACCTATTTCTATGTGGTGCTAGTTTAGAGAGGAATTTTCTGCTTGAGTTGTGAAATATATTTGGCTTGTGCTTATATTCTCTTTTATAATGACTGGTAGGAGAGATGCTTCTAATGGACGAACTATATTATGTACCTTTTGTACAAACTTGTTTCTGAATTTGCATTCATGTTCAGGTTTTTTTTTTTTTTTTGGATGTTATGGTTAGTTGACTGTACTTTCATTTTCAGAGAACCTTTACCATATGTTATCATTTTTTGTGTGTTGACAGATAAAAGCTGTCCTTGACGTGGCTATGAAGGTCAATCACATAGTTCTATTATCTGGGACACCTTCTTTGTCTAGGTTGTGCCACCTGTGAACAATGTTGTCATTCAGTTTTTGTTGTGCCTCTATCCTGCTTAGCTTTCTGATGTTTTTTGTGGGTTTATTTTCAATCTATGTTCAACATTCTAATATCTTAGTCGTATTTTTTCCTAGGTGATCATAGGCCATATGACATTTTTCATCAGATAAATATGTTATGGCAAGTTTTCTCCACACCCTTATATCTTACAAGATTGATTTTCATTTCCATAGTTTGTTAGTTAATATATTTTTTCTTGACAATTCTGCTGTTTATAGGCCTGGTCTACTGGGCAAGACCAAATATGAGTTTGCAAAAACTTACTGTGCCGTCAAAGTTGTCCAGGGTTCTCAAGGAAAGTTTTATCAGGTACTCTTTCTAGTAGTTTTAGAAGGGCACTATATGGTTCCATAAATTAATTTTTGCACTGCCTTGTGGTTAAGTTGTTGTTTTAAGAATCCAATAAGAATTTAATAAAATAAAATAAAAGAAAAGAAAAAAAAGAGAGAGCATCAAGCTGATACATGCTTGTCGTGAAAATGATTAGAGCCCATGCGGCTAACCCTATTCATTGGTGATGAAGTTATCTTTGTTTTCTATTTAGACATTGCTAATAGGTAAGCCATGTGATTGGCTAATGGAGATACTATAACTTATAATCCAGGGAATTGTGGATAAAGATCAATGTCTTTTATGACCATCAGCTTTTTCCCATATTCTGCTCCTGAAATTGAAAGTTTTAAAACATTTCATATTGTTAATGCAGGATTTCTCAAGGGGAATTCGCTTGGAGGAGTTGAATGTTTTGCTTAAGCAAACCGTTATGGTCTGTGCTCTTGTTCTCAATATGCTTGCTGCAATGCTCATACATGTGTGATGGGTTGTTTTGTAATTCTATCTTCACAAAAAGCCACGCCACTGTCAGTATCCCAACATCAGCTGCTAAATGGAAATTTAAGTAGCATGTGTATTTGATTCTTTATATTTAGAAAAAAGAACTGCTATAGTGATGGCTGTTTACAACCTTGCCCCATTTTAGAAATTATTTTAGATTTTCACCAATTTTTTTGGGTACTAACAATGTAAAATCATATTTATTATCATGATTTTGGGGAAAATAGCCACTCATAGAAGGTCATTGTAACTGTTTAGTTAGGAGTGTGATTTTGGAGCTAGGTCCGTGACTGTTGGTGGACGCCAATGTCTTACCTACATGCAAGAGCATTTAATAGTAGCTCAATTTTCTCTTAGTTTCTTGGCTGTTCATAATACATTATTTAAGAGCATGTTTAGCATATAAGTAGCTTATGCAGTAATTTGCAGTACACCTAGTTAGATATGCTTATCCAAGAAGAATAACTCTAGGGCAATACTGTTGTAAACGTCCAAGCAGTTCCTTATCTGGCCTTTCTTTTTGAGAATATTTCTGATTCTTTGATCTTTGTTTCACTATTATAGATAAGACGTTTGAAGGAGCATTTACTAGTGCAGTTACCACCTAAGCGTCGGCAAATTGTAAGATTATTGATGAAGAGATCAGATATAGTTTCGGCCAAGGCTGCTATTCGGGTGGTGAACAGTGATGCTTCCGAAAAAAGTGTTGCCGAAGACATTACTTCAGAAAATTTAGATGACTCTGATGGTAAGATTGAATTACTTATCAAAAACATTTCTACAACTGTTTTGCATCAAGTTGATATGATCGAGTTATGAGCTACTTTTGTTATAATTTATTCGTTCTTGATTTTTGGAATTAGGGTATTTCTGTAATTTTGTATTTTCTGGATGGTTTGTAGTTTTGGTCCATTTGGACTATATTATGGATGTTATGTTATTTAAAAAATAAAAAAATAAAAAAATAAAAATATATATATATATTATAGGCTTCTAATGGTTGTCTAATTTAGGTTTAGTAGTTAAAATCCTTAAGTCCAACTCATATTGGGGCTAGGTATTAGATCTTTATATGTGCGTAATTTTTTTTTTTTTAATTCAAAGACAGTAAGTTTTTGTTAAATTTTCAATGTTCATAATGAAATTATTTTAATCTTTTTTATTCCATGTATTATTCTCATTATGCACATAAAAAGGAGCCATATAAGATGAAACTATAACATATGAGCTTAGTGTTACTTCACCATCGAGAAACGAAAGCTTTTTTTTTTTTTTTTTTTTCAAGTAACTCAATTTCATTAGAAAGCACAAAGAGGTGCAACCTGTGTATTTAGAAAGTATACATGAGTGTCCTCAAAAGGTAGCTCAATCGGCTAGGGACTACGCCTCATGAAGCGGATGTCACTAGTTCGAATCCTCTCTCCCTCTTTTGTGTGGACATATAAAATAAATTCAAAAAAAAAAGAAAGAAAAAAATATATATACATGAGAGATCGTTTATTTTGCATACTTCCTGTGTATTCGGGTTGTGCATTTTGCCTTTAATGATATTTCGATTACTTAAAGAAAAAATATATAGGAGAGATCCGCTATAAGGAAGAAAAAGAAGCACAGAAGTCCAAAAATTCAGTAAAATTAGAAAACTGGGGACTATTATATGTCGCCATCCATGCATAAAGGGATTTGAACATAATGAAGTTTAGTTCTATCATCGAAATCTCGAAATTTTCAAAGTCCCTTGCATTCTGCTCTCTCCAATTGCACGACATTAAGCACGTAGAACCCATCCTTCAAACTTTTAAAATGTTACGGCTACCCATATGGCGTTTCCAGCTAACCAACAACTCTATTACCTTTCTAGGCATTACTCACTGTACACCAACCAAAAAGACGGAACAACACAACCCATAATTCTCTTATCACCTCACAATGCATAAGAAAATGATCTATGGACTCCCCCAACTCTTGTACATACAACCCCAGTCTACCAATACGACGCTCATGTTCCTTTAGTTACCCAAAGTTAAGCTCCTAGAGCCGTCGTCCACAAAATCCTGCTGCCAACAAAATCTTGAAAAACTCTAGCTCTTCCTAAAACCTATGATAAACTTGCTGCCAACAAAATCTTGCAACCTGACCTGTGACTTTGCTTTCTAATTTCAGCCACTTTAAAAGCCATCAGAATTCAATCTTTTCTAAAAAGATCTAAGCCAGAAACCCTGGGTTATCTTTCTCAACCTTTAGAACTTCAAAGCCTCAAAACTTTTTCCCCAAATGTTTGCAATCAAATAACCCTTAAAACATCATGTTGCTGCTGCCGTAAATTAGATTTTGTTCTTGAGCTCTTTGTTCTGCATCATCACATGTCAAGTATTCCTATTTGGCAACAGCAGATGGATGGAGAAATGTCCCACATCCATTTACAGTATCTTATCATTTAAATAGACATCATTTTATGCCTATTATTCCACACATCTGACCATATTGTCCATGTCATTCCACTGATCAATTACATCATTTATGTAATACTTATAGATTCATCTAACATGAATTATGTTCTTAATTTTAGTTTGTTGATTTTGCAAATAAGAGCTCGTGAAAAGCTGCTCTATTATGGAAGAAGCGCATTAATTCAAGTTGCTTTTGACGTGTTTGAGTTTGGTTGTCACTTGAGCATTTCCTGTTTTGAGTCATTCTTGATCATAATCTAAACAAGTGGTATCCTTATAATATTTCTTAGCTGCATGTGGATACTTGGGCTTGCACCCATAAACACGCAGAAAGACACTATTATGTCTCTCCATTCAAACATACAGACACACTTAACTTTAAGAAGGTATCTGTAGGAGGATGAATTATTTAGAGTACGGTATCTGGATATGAAATTGTTTTATAAACTTATTTCATCTTTGATAAGAATAATTTGACAGGTTAATTAGATGCTGATGTTGCAAGCTGTTAATGCTTTCATCTGATGTTTAACTTGATAATAAGTTGTCTATGGAGTGCTGCTTTATTATTATTGGGTGAAGAAGCCATTTTTGAGTTTACAATTCATGCATATAGCCTGATTTTATGCACATTTATTTCTCTCCCTATGCTTTCAGTTAGTGGTGATCGTTGCAGTCCAGGGAAGCTCTCCTACCAAGAACTAGGTGTTGCAAAGCTCTCTGGTTTTTGTGAATGGCTTTCCATTCATCCACTTGTTGCACAGTCAGATGATACAGAAGATTTGGATTTGCACTGTAGTTCTCATAAGATGATAATTTTTGCACATCATCTTAAGGTCCTTGATGGAATACAGGTGAGACTCTTTCTCAGGTGGTGCTTCCCGTTCAGTTATTGAAAATGGCCTGAATGCACTTGTGGTAACCACTCCATTCGAGGGTACTGGGGTATATTGCATAAACCCTATATATTACCAGGATCTCATATAATCTCTTATCCTCTCATACTTTCTTCATCCCCCCCACTCTGTATCCGAGGTGTTCCCAAACTAGAAGCATGAGTACTTAGGGTGTTGTTAAATAAGTAAGAATATCTTGTATTCCTGCTATGTTTTGTCTAGGATACTTAAATAAAATATTTGGTTTGGATGTAATTTGTCAATTCGGAATTATCAGGAATTTGTATGTGAGAAAGGGATTGGTTTTGTCCGCATTGATGGAAATACACTTGCCAGAGATAGGCAGTCTGCTGTACTGTCCTTCCGATCTTCAAATGAGGCACGTATACTGTTCTCTTTCCCAGCTTTATTTATCTACGGTGTGTTTTTACCTTTTGGTTGTTTGTTGGAAGTAAAGGTTTTCTGGGATTTAAAAGCAGTAATTGTATGAAGATCATCAAGCATAACTAATGTGTTCTCACCATTTGAAGTTTACCAAAACCTTGATCAAGTTTACAAGCTTGTGTCAATGCCCAATGTGGCAATCAAGTCCACTTCCCCAGATTTTAGCCCGTATATAATTATTTGGTTTGATGTGTTGGATGTCCTTCATCAGGTTAAGATTGCAATAATTGGTATAACTGCTGGAGGCGTTGGACTTGATTTTTCGTCAGCACAAAATGTTGTGTTCTTGGAGTTGCCTCAATCCCCATCGTTGATGCTTCAGGTCCAACACTATTCAACAATTTTCCTAAATTTGTATATTACTAGTTCAGCAATATGCGTAATTGCTCCTATTCTTTTTTGTAATCACTTCAGTAGCATTGAATTTCTCTAATATGATGATTGTCTGCCAACCATGAAATCTCGTAGTCACACCATTATCATACATATGTTTTCTGTTTTTGATGCAATTCAGCGCTGTTCTATTTGTAAAGCATTTCCGCGTATTATAAGGAGTCATAAAAACAAAGGGGGAGCATCTAGTCATCAAAACAAAGGAGACACTTCATAAGGCTGGTTGGCATGCTTTTGAGTGATCCATAACTTAGAAACCAAATTTTTCATGTTGAGATGAATGTGTGGCGAGACTGGACATGATAGAGTTAGAGGCAGACACATTTAATTACAAATAATCAGCACAATTTAAGTCTAGGATAAATGTTTGATTCTTTCCCAATTTTATATTAGCGACTATTTGATTGTTGAAGTTCCTTTGAACTAATTTTGAAGGCCGAGGATAGAGCTCACAGGCGAGGGCAAACTAGTGCAGTCAACGTATACATTTTTTGTGCGAAGGTTCGAAATTTTTGTTTTGTCATTAGATTTTGTAGACATTTCTATTTACACATAAACTGATGCTTTGTTCACATTGTAGGATACCATGGATGACTTACATTGGCAAAAGTTAAACAGGAGTTTATGCCGTGTTTCCTCTACAATGGATGGAAAATATGATTCCATACAAGAGATACCGGTATCCTCCCACTCACTTCTTCCTGCCTTTATTTTTAGGTAGGAGTAGCGCTGTTACTGGAAATGCTCATTTCAAACCAATAGTTTTCCTAAATTACCCTTTTCAACTTACAAACATGTAGTTGAAAAGTTTTGAGACCTCCACTTACTTTCTCGCTGAACTAACTGTTGACTTTGCATGTCATTATATACAAGAGCAGATAGGAATGATCCCTAGACACTGTAAAAATCTACGAGATCTAAGATAGATTGTGAGAAGAAAAATTTGATTGGATTTTCTTTTGGCCATTACTTTGGATTGACTACGTCCTTGTTTAAGCGGTGGGGTGTTGGTTCCTTTGTTTCTGCTATATATTAGATTTTAATGGAGGGGTGCCTCTTTATTTTTTAGGGGATTTCATGGGCTAGGTCTGATAGATGATATCTTCAGTGCTTGGCATGTGAAGATGTTTTCTAACAACTAAGAAGGGTCATTTAGCTCTGGAAGGAAAGGAATTAAAAGATTCGTGAAGATGGTTATCACTTGAAGTTGAGTTAAAGTTGTACACGTTGGGTGTTTGATCCCTTTCTCTAGCTAAGTTGGCTGGGATTCCCCTATTTGTTATATGTGCTTTGGTTGGTTTACTTTTAACTTGTACATCTTTATGTTTTGACTCTTGATTTTACTTGTACATCTCTCTCTCTCTCTCTCTCTCTCTCGCACGCGTGTGCGGCTTGATTCTCAGGATCTTGGACAGCCTTATCGGCCTCTAGATGTCTTTGATTTACAATTTCAATGTGGAATGCAGAATGTGTACTTCCATTCTCTTTGGACTCTCTGTTTAATGGGAGAAAAATCAAAGACCAAGTTTTATCGAACTTTCAAGGACTATGAAATGTGCTTAATTGGGCAGCTCTTTTAGTATATACAAATTCAGTAATTCAAACAATATAGATGTCATGTCTGGTTAAATGAAGCAGATAGAATTATAATGATAATGGCAACTAGACCAAGCATCTCTTCTGTTAGTTTTTTAAATTCATGTGGCCCTCATTTTGCTTCGTACTCTGCTGTGAGCATCGGAGCTTGGTCATGTTTTGGAACTTGGTTTCTCTTCTGCCTCACTGGCTAATCCCTTCTGCCTGGCATATTGGGCATTGTTGATGTTATGAAATACAAGTTTTTGACTTTTTTAGGTAGTTCATTTATCTTTGATTTCATTATTATTGTTAATTAATTCTTAGTTTGTTATATTACACGTCATCTTTTTGATTGCCAGGTTGAAGGTGTCTCTTATTTGGAAACATCTGGTAAAAGTGATAGAAGTTATGGAGATCAGATTTTTGGGGAAGCAGGATGTGGTAAACTCTCTTCAGAGAGGATGAAAGTGCCAGACTCTGGCTTAGCTATGAATTTGCAGCCATTTGAAGCATATGGTGAAGTAGCTGAAAAAGTAAATGATAGATTAGAAGAACCTTGTAGCTCTGGTGGTGGCAGTCCAACCCAAAGAGATGATCTTGATATTAATGTAAAACTTCAACTTTTAAGAAAATATTTTAAAATTTCCTTATAGATTTCCTTCCCTTTTTCCCCATCCATTTTTGCTATGAATTACTTCTTTGGTTGGCTGAAATAGACAAATTTTATTGTTAGAACAGGCTCATATGGTTTCTGGTGTGGCTATAGTCGAGGTTCCTGTTTCAGACGGAACATTGGAAGTAAATTATTCTGAGGCTGAAACTGGAATTGCTGGCAAAGTTTCTCCTTGTAAGACGAATGAGGGCAGTGAAGATAACCATAGACTGGAAAAGGTACAACTTGAGTAATTTTTCTGTTTCAGCATAGACAACCGAATCACTATTTCTTCTAAGAAATAATTAATATAAGGAGTTATATTGATATATATTTGAGAATGCAGGAACTCAAATTCTATCCTCCATCAACAGTAGATGATGTTGGACCTGCTCAGCCAATTGAATCTGATGAAAGTTGCTTTGACCAAGTAGGTTACTTGCGATTTGAGGTAAGGTACCGACGCAGCATAGATTACTACTGCGATGCATTTCCTTTGTAAATGTGGCAAAGGTCCTAATAAAATTATCTTTGCTTACCATCGCCATATTCTTCTGAAATTTATGAGTTTGCATTGAAATTTGTTGCAAAAGAGTAAAGCCTGTTACTCTTAGGGAAAACTTATCTCTGCATTCATCCATCACTAGATTATGGCTGTGACAATCAAGTCTGATCGGATAACTTTCTGCCATATGCAAATGCTTTCTCTATCTCTGTGTTGGTCGGTTGTCTGAACAATTTTTACTTCTGGTAGTTGCAAGTACTGATGTAAGAGTACATATGAAAGCAGTTGTACGGGCTTTAATGAATTGTGATCAGCTTTGTCTACTTTTCAGGTGAGCCAATATACTGATAGGATCCACTTGTATTCTTGCATTCCTGGGAAAGATTTGAGACCAAGGCCACTTTTTGAGAATTTCCGGCCTGAGGAACTTGAGCCACTAATTTCTCCTGCTGCTGAGGATAACAAAGGATCATCTTTCACATCTTTGAAGGATAACCCAGCTTATAGGCATGCTCTTGTGGCATTTGTCAGTGAGTGGAATAGATTAAGGCCCATTGACCGAAGAAAGTTACTTGGGAAATCTTTGCAACTTCCATTGACTCTTGAGTTGTGCTACTTGAGCGAAAGCATTAACCACAACAATGGGGTCTGTCTAATTGAATTTGAACTCTGATTCTTTCCTGGATGTTACTGTATAATGATTTAGTAACAATTCTATTGTTCTCTATCCCAGGGACTGCTGAAGGGTAGAAGTAAGAGACGCTCGACACCTTTATATGAGATTAGTAAGCCTTTACCATCAAATGCTGTGTGGAAAACGATTAATTTGTGTAGTGGATTTGGAAAGAAGGAGAAAGAATACAGTCAGGGTTGGACCCTGACAGATGAACCTCTCTGTAAACTCTGTCAGGCACCGTGCAAGTAAGTCCAGATAAATGATCTTGCTATAATTATATGCGTTGTTTCAGTGATATTGTTTACTTTCAGGGGCAACAATGCCAAGACACCAGAATTTTTTGAGGATCTTTTCTGTAATCTAGACTGCTTCCAAGAATTTCGTTTAAGAACTAGCAACAGATCCCTCCGTCAGGTTTGAATATGAACTATATTGTACATTATGATTAAGTTGAACCTATTGTCATCTAGGATATCTTTTGTTTGCTCACATGGGGTATTTTGAATAAAAAGTCTTGGGTGCTTTCTCAATATTTCTCACTTGTTTCCTGCTCAATCATATTTATTTGAAGTAACATAATTTTCAGGAACTTTTTCAATTAGAACATGGGGTCTGTGCAATCTGCCAATTAGACTGTCATAAGCTTGTGAACCACATAAGACCTTTATCATTATCAAGACGACAAGCGTACATAGAGAGGGTTGCACCAAATGTGGCTAGACGAAAGAACCTGTAAGTTTCTGAAAGAAAAATGATGGTGGTAACTTTATTTGTTGCAGGACAAAATAATAGACATTATTACATTCTAGTTGAATGTGGTGTTTGTATGGCTACATTCATTGAGCTCAATAATATTCTTTTTTATGTTTATCAAGTGTACATCCTCTATCTTTAGAAAAGAAAATAATGCTGTCCATCTATTGAGCTCATTTGGTAGACTTCCCTCAAGTGCTGGGAAGGGTTAGACTCTTGTTACGGAGTAAATCAGCTTGTGTGATACTTAACCAATAGGCTCATCTTGTTTCTTCCCAAATGGCTGTGATGATCCCAAACCTAACTATATCTGTTTGATATCCTGCAGGCTAAATAAGCTTGTTAATGATCCAACAGAGGGCAATGCATGGCATGCAGATCACATTGTTCCGGTCTACCGAGGTGGAGGTATAATACTATTTTATCTTGAGACTAATGTTTGGGGGCTTGCTCTCCCTGGAAGTGTGATCTGTCTACTTGATGTCTTCCATACCAGTTTATGTTTGAACTTGCAACTCCTGCAGATAGTCCACCTTGAATTTATAGAATTTTTTTTTATCATTCAGTGCATGGATAATATACAATGGTCTCAGTCATAGTGTCCATGGACTCCAACACAAGTCATTATCATCGTAATAACTTGGTGATAATACAACAACCCTATAACAGTTGATCTTGCCAATATGTAAAACAGTGTTTAGACAATTCAACAAGATCAAAGTATTCTGATATAACTAGAAACACACAGTAGGACAATGTAAAAAGGACAAACTCAATGCTCCAGGGATATCAAATATATGGAACTATCCTTAAAGTCGTCCCATATGAGATAAGGTACCACCATGAGTGCCTTTCCTTTTCTAGGTACTTCAAAGAGCACATTATCATTATGGAAAATAGAACAGCTATGTTTTGATGATTATACTCTCTTTTTTATGAAATTTTTTATATAACTAACTATTCAATATAAGCAAATGTTTAAATAGTGGTTATTTTCAATCCAATTTATACCAGAGCTTGATGCATGTTATGAATCAGTGTACAAGTTAAAATCATTATATCTTGACCTGCCACATTCTTAATTAATCTAATGTATTGGTACATCCTGGCCCCCGTATTGAGAAGATGAGAGTAACCCACATAGAGTGGGGGGTTTATAAAAATATTCACGAGTGTTAAGTCCCACATTGTCGCCTCGTTACTAAGTGAAACTGAGCTTTATAGTGAATTATAGAGAAACTTCAAATTGACTTGACATTTTGAGGTGATAGCGCAGACGTGGGTAGAGCTTTTCCCTGGGTCGTTACAAATGGTATCAAAGCCACCTAGTAACGACAGACCATGTGGTACTGGAGCACTATATGACGTGGCTCACTGTATGACGTGGCTAATGTAGGACAACAAGCAATATAAGAATAAAGCTTAGAGAACAAAGAGAATAAAGCCAAGAGAGGGAAGAAGCTTGGAGAAAAGCTTTAGAAAGGGGAGAAAACATAAGACATTAGGGGAAAGGGAAAGACAAATTCATGTCTCACAAATTTTCATTTATAATCAGCTGCTCAATACATCAGAAAATTATGTTTAAATAGGCGAGGGCTAAACCCTAATCCTAACCCTAGTAGTACTTGGGCTAATGGCCCGCTAAAATAACATAAGGCCCCAAATGAAAATAAATAGTCTCAAATAAAATTAATACAACCCGTCTGAAAATAAATACTAAAATAATAAAAGCCCAATAATTAGCATAATCATGTGATTTGTGACTCATATTTGGTGCTCCGCATCAGTGGCCTTGACAAAGACGTCAAGAATTTAAAATGGGGAGTTTTAACACTCTGGTCTCATATTGAGAAGGCGAGGAGTAGCCCTAATAATCATGAGTACTAAGTTTCACATTGCTTTGTTACTAGGTGAAATTAGGCTTTATAATGAATTCTAGAGAAGCTTCAAATTTACTAGTTCTTTTGGGGTGATAGCGCAAATGTGGTTAGTGCTTTTTTCTGGGTCGTTACACTTTATAATAATTAAGGTATCCTTGGATCTCTTTGACAGTTTATCCAGTCATATAGGGGCTTCTTAGCCCCGTACATGAGCAGGTGAAAATAGTCTGACCAGATTCTTCACTTACATTGTTTGGTTAAATCATGTTTGTTGTACAAATATCAGAATCTAGTGTCACCTGTTCAAAACCAGCGACGTGCTTGCTTTTGCTTCAATTTGAGAGCTGGGGCACGTGGACTTTCCAGAGTCCACTCTTTTTGGTCCAAGCATTCAACTTCCCTAATCCACTTGATGATTAAACTTAAGCCCATGGATTTCTGTACAGGACTTGAATTCTTCTGGACATACTAAAATTACTAATACTGAATTGCCTCTGCTAACATCAGTCCAATAGGCAATAATAACCAGCAAGTCTCTTCACAATTTTAAAGAGAATACCTGTTAGTGGTGGTGGCATTGCTGAAAACTTTTTTTTTTTTTTTAACGATGACTTTGGTAAGGGTTCATATATCTTTTAAGGCTTCTTTTGGCTTGGAAATTCCAATCCTTTTCGCTTTTTTTTTCCTTTCACGCAATATAGGCAGATTGATATAAGCTTGGTTCAAAATTTATTAAATTTATCTTTTTTAAAATTTCTGTAGGTGAATGCAGGCTAGAGAACATGAGGACTCTGTGTGTGGCATGCCATTCTGATGTTACAGTAGCACAAGGTGCTGATCGACGCTCAACAAGGGCCAAAGCTAGGAAACAACTCAAAGTTATTATGAATGACCTCAAAAAATATCAGAAGACCAAAGAGACGAACACTAATATTGAGGTATACAGGTCTCCTGTTCTAATGAAGTTTAACCGCTTGGGCTAAATGGAGGGGAGGGGGCTGCTTTGATGTGCATTTTGATACCCCAGGATGCCTTCTTTCATGATAACATCAATCTTGTAGAATTCCCTAAGTACCCATCATGGAATAGTAATGACAACCCACAGATGGCGGACTTATGTTAAATCATTGTTGATCATATGTTTTAGAATTTAAAATCTTTTTGTGCCTGTTTAACTTAGAGGTGGAAAAATATGAAAGAAATTTTTTATTTATTCTTCACACTGGCTAAGACATCTTACCTTGTTTCATGGCTTCATTTCAACTGGGTTAAAGATTCCTGTAAATTAGGCTACCTCTTTGTGCTTTCTTCTTTTATTATGATTTTCAAGCTTGAAATGCATATGAAGAGCTTGAGTTTTTACTCTGCATGTGGGAAAGACGGAAAGAGTGGTTATTGTCTGAAATGGTTAAAGCTGACTGCCCCTTCAGTAATGTTTGGAGACATGAAAACATAATTAATTATGTGCTTAAAGTTACAACCTGATTCCTTATCCAGAAAAAATTACAACCTGATTGGACTAAGGAATTTCAGGACCAAGGGCATCCAGAGAAACAGGAAAACATAATTGAGGACGAGCTTTTAGTCAAGGTTCCTGGGAGTGCCTATTCTGGAGGAGAAGGCACTTGTACCGGAAATGAAGTCTTGGAAGAGTCGAAAGAAGAGAATCCCTACCATGTAGCACCTGCAAGCAGTAGCTAATTTGAACATGCTCAACTCATCCCAGATGTCTCTTGTATAATTGTAGAACTAAATATTTGAGAAGAAGTATTTTGGTGATTCCTGTGTCTTCTCTGGAGGATGGGTGCTGGAAGTGAGATTTAGAAGAGTCTCCAAAGGAAGGTATGATCCCTGCAGTGTGAAGAATCTGCCAGCAGAATCCAGTTCATAGACTGTTGTATAATTGTAAAAATGGATCTAACCATAACTTTGAGAGAATTTTTTATAAATTTAGTAAATCATTGCTGCTTAAGGAGACAGGGTATCTTGACGCTCTGCTGTGTACCTGTTTTTGGGATAGAGCTGTCAATATCAGGTGATCTAGAAAACCTGGAGAGAACATTGAGTTTGTATTGATAGTCTGACAGAACAAGTCTGTTCAGAAATGGTTGAAAGAAATTGATTATCCATTGGCAATTATATGAACTATGCTTAGTTTAACTAAGGTTACGTTTGGTACACGGAATGTCTATTCCATTAAAAGAAAAAAAGGCTTTATTGAAAATGGAAGAAGGTTAGAGAGGAATAGCTATTCTTCAATTTAAGAAATAGTCATTTTTTCATTGGCCATGGAAATGGCTATTCCATTCCACCTTTTTTCATTTTCAATAAATGCTGTTCTTTTTGTCAAACGTAACCTAAGAGTAAATGTTCTTTGTAGCTATTTCCCTGCTATAGCTTAATTATGTGTTATGATGGAATGCCTCTAGGGATGAATATCTACACAGCGAAAAGAAGGCAAAAAACCTTCAACCAGATCAAAATTGAAGGCTTTGATCATGAAGTGCTCTTGGCATCTTAATTCATAAAAAAAGTTGAATTCAAAACATGCAAAATGGAGTTATATTTTAATTCACAAAACATGAATCTAGTGAGTTGAACAAAGTGGTATGTGCAGTTAAGCCTAAGTGACTTTCCATACTTAAGATGATGTTGCCATCAAATCTTCCTTACCACATTCATCCAATGGAAAATCTACGATGTACCTGTCACATTGTTTTTCCAACACACATATTTTAAAAACAAACATTCATTGTTCCTTGCTTTGTTATCCCAAGATTATTTTAATAACTTGGAAGAAAACTAAAAACGCTTGAAGAAGAAAGCAATGATGACTATTAGAATTCTGATGATTACCCGTCTCTTTGAGTGAATGATCCTTCATAACGTAATCATGCAATGATGACATTCAAGTTTTACTCTCAACAATGGAAGATGTGGGCAGCCTGTTTTTATCAAAGCAGCTTGGCGGTACTATAAGAGAAAGCATGATAAGCCTCTTCGTGAAGCAGAAGACAACACAGCAAGATGCTTTGGCAAATTGACGCGTGGCAGATTTCCACCAAACCAGTGTCAGAATCTCATGATTCTGACACTGGATGCAATTTAAAA
>NC_081543.1:5898738-5924749 GCF_901000735.1 Corylus avellana
GACCATTGAACCACCACCCTTGGATTTTACAGCAACTTGAGGTACTAAACACAATGCCCAAACTCGTCATTGCCTCATTTTACATCTCAAGGCATCGTGCATGACATGTCTTTGGTGTTAAAAGCCACAGAAGTGCCTAAATGTATGATTATTGGAACGAAATGCCTGTAATTAAAATAGAATAATAAAGCTCCCATTCCCACATTTCTCTTCATTTTTTAAGGAGAAAATTTACAAGAAAGATTATCCTGATTTGTGTCAACAACGTATAAACTCGAATAATAAAGAACTAGTGTCCTTTGGACACCAAACTGTACATAAATAGATGAATTAATTTTAGGATACAACGTAGCTATATTACAAATCACTGGATTCTCACCTATAATTCAAAACTTGGTCGTGATCCTCCAAATAAACCCACAAAATCCATCTTGAGAAATTACTTTTGCGTGTCACCCTATAAGAGTTGTCCCAAAATAAGCTCTTGTCTGTCAGTAATGCTAATGACTCATAATAGCTAAGTCAAAGCTTGCCTCCAGCATCTTGAGAGGAAACCTCAGTGGAATATCTAAGTCAACCCCAGAAATTTTGGAAGATGTCTGTCAAAATAATGAAAAGTTGTATTGGTGTTGAACTCATGCTTCATCACCCATATTGGGGGAGCCAGCAGAAAAGAATTGCTCCGCTCTATCAATAAAGCTACTAGGGAATCTACAGTAGAGCATTGCAGTGGAAGTTTCTGAAGCCGGTAGATTTTGCTTCAGACCCATTTCTTCACTAGTCTTTGTTGTTTTCACATCTCGTTGGTTTCTCATCTTCCCATTTCTAATGCCATTTCCCAAACTGCCCCCCGCCTTTCCCAAATAAACCCTCGAGCTTCTGGCATTGTAACGGCTAGACCTAAGAAGACTGTCTGCTTGAGGCCTTCTAAGTTCAGGACCCAGTTGATTATTTTCACCAGAGTAATCTGCTAAGGAATTTTCAAAACCAGAACTGGACTGAACACAAGGCAAAACATTTCTGCACGATTGTAACAAGGAGAGTAGCATATCTACACTGATTTCTTGCTGAACCAAACCCTTGTTCTGCTCACACCCATAACAGGCAGCAACAAGTGTTCCAGCCAAGACAGGCATCAAATCAGGGTCACTGAAGAACACAAAAGGCAGATCGCACACCTGTCCTCCGGCTCAACCATTAGTTTTTGTAATATAATATAATATAAAATAAAGATACAGGGGAAATTCTGTAAAAGGTTCCATTTACCTTGTGAAGAACTGTAGGACTCTTTCCCCATCGGAGGACAGCTTGATTCCCCAGGTGGAACAAAGCAAAGTGACTAAGAAGCAGTAGAGATTCAAGAAGAAGCAAACCAACCTGAGACACATTACAGAAAATGCGCAGGCATTTAGTGAGGGCTGACCTGAATACTCCACACATAAAATACTTCATCTAATCCCATGAAACATTGCTATTGAAATTCCATTTACATTTACAAGTCATGGAATGGTTTACATTTAATGTCTGTGCAAGTGAAGATTATAGTCTTTTTTTCTTCCCTAAGCAAGTGGAGATGGTAGCCACCTCTCCCATTATTCTTTCACATTTCACATCAAGCTATTCTATAGCAAGTGTACTAAACAAAAGACCTAACAACAATGTCAATAATATGCCTAGCACCTTGATATAAAATCTCCCCATCATTTGGAGTATTAGTCACATCTAATTATGTTTTCACTGTTAGAATTTGGTTCTAGGTGTAATCAATTGAAAATACTAGGAAAGGAGGGAAGAGAAAAACAATTTTGAATAAAGATCATCTCAAAATTATGATTCAGTCGGGAATCATAAGAATTTTCCCAGAATCTATAAGGTGCTGATAGGTGTTTTTGAAAACCACAAGAAGACTATGAAAGAGTTGAAAGCTTTATTCTTCAACACTTTATATCTTTAGTCAGCAAATATGTTTCTCCCTTAGTGAGTTATCATGATTTTTTTTTTCTTTTTTCCCCTATTACCTAGCGCCTTACGCTTTTAATGATATCTCGATTAATTATTTAAAAAAAAAAAAAAAAATTAGTTATGCTGATATGAAACTGGAGGATAAAATCATCTCTGTGTGTGGATAGAAACAGTGACTAAACCAAAAGGCAAACAACATTAAGAAAAGCATAAAAGGAATGACAAAGGAAGGGCCATAAGTTGTTGCATGGAAGATTACCTTGTTAGTATATGAAACATGCATAATATGGTCTCCACAAATTAATTTTCAATGTCCATCTAGGTCATTCTTAAATACTTAAAAGAATATAAATTAAAATAAAATAAAATAAAAGAGAAAAATGTTAAATTGATTCCTGTTGTTGGGGTTTAAAAAGTGACTAAACTTTCCCTGGGGAAAGCAAAAATATATATATATATATATATATATATATATATATATATATAGTTAGAAAAGTTGAACATCAGCACCAATCATATATTGTGGCACGTGTTACTTGTGTATATATATATATATATGACTTTGACCTAAACGTACCATTAATTTTGTTGAACAATCACTTAACAAAATTTTTTTGTCCAACAATCCAACAGCCATATCTTTTTTTTTTTTGATATCGAGGAACCTCTACAAGGCAGGGCCCTTCGGACCCACCCCTGCAGAGTAAACCCCGGCCCCATCCAACAGCCATATCTTAAGCATAGCAAGCCAAGCACAAGCACCATTGTTTTAATACTCATGTCCTGCACTGCCCAACAGCCATCTAAATTCAACACACTCTGCACACATACTCTCTCTAAAGGGGGCTTATGCAACTGAGCTCAAGCAAACTTTCATACAGGACAATGCTATTCCAGTGCTTATTGAGGTAGTGGGTTCAGAGACTTTTTTTTTTTGATAAGTAATAAGAAGTTTTATTGAAAAGCGTAAAGGCGCCCCGGAGTACACTGGGAGCATACAACATGATCACTTAATTAGAAAGGAAAAATCGAGCAAGAAAATCATTATAACTAATCGACACCGGAAAGACATGCGCAATGGTCCAAAGATACAAAGTATGAAAACAAGAAGCTAAAATGTCTTCCAATGTCCCCTCCAAATCCTCAAAGCATCTATTGTTTCTTTCCCTCCATAAACACCAAAAGAAACAAGTAGGCACCATCTTCCAAACCGCTGCACTCCCTCTCCTCCCCGAAGACCACCAACAGGCGAGTAAATCCGAAACCCGTCTCGGCATCACCCAAGACAATCCAAACCGACCAAAGAAGGCACACCACAAAGCATAAGCCACCTCACAATGCAAGAGAAGATGATCCACTGTCTCTTCATTCCTCTTACATAAATAACACTTATTCGTCACAATCACTTGTCGCTTCCTAAGGTTATCTAAGGTCAGGATTTTGCCCAAACCCGCCGTCCACACAAAGAAACTCGCCCTTGGAGGAGCTTGAGTTCGCCACACGCTCTTCCAAGGGAATTCCCTCCCTTCAGAACGCGCCAAGGAATCGTAAAGGAACTTGACCTTGAAACGTCCTTTTTTGGAAGAATTCCACCGCAATCTATCTTCACACCCTCGATTCACTTGAGCAAACTGTAACGCCTGAAAGAAAGAGGCCAATACATCCACCTCCCAGTCATGAGCCTCTCTAGAAAAACTAACATTCCACTGGTTAGAGCCACCCATCACCTCCAAGTGCGCCGCAACTGAGGCGTCCTTTGCACTAGCAAACTGAATAAGCCTGGAAAAGCTGTCTTAAGAGCCACATCACCACACCACAAATCATGCCAGAATCGAGCCCTAGTCCCATCCCCTACCTTGATCCGAGTAAACCCTTTGAAGGTGTCCCACCCTTTCCTAATGTTCTTCCATAACCCTACCCCAAAAGAACCTCCCGGCTCCAAGGAACACCAGCCCCCCCAAAAACTTCCAAATTTCGCATCCACAACAGCCCTCCACCCAACATCTCTCTGAACCATAATGCCACAACCATTTCCCTAACAGTGCGCAGTTGAACACCATAATATTCCTGATACCCAAACCACCCTCCTTAATCGGAGTGCAAACCTTAGACCACTTCACCAGGTGGTACTTGAACTCTTCGCCTAGACCACCCCATAGAAAATCCCGCTGCAACTTCTCAATCCGCTTAGCAACACTCACCGGAATAGGGAAGAGAGACAAATAGTAAGTAGGCAAGTTGGCGAGAGTGCTCTTAATAAGCGTGACTCTTCCACCCTTCGACAAATACAACCTTTTCCAACTGGCCAACCTCCGTTCAATCTTCTCAATAACTCCATACCAAATATGCTTCGCTTTACAAGAAGCCCCCAGAGGCAAACCCAGATACTTTACTGGCAAAGAATCTACCCCACACCCTAAAATGCCGGCTAATCTGTCGACTTGCTCCACATTCCCTACTGGAATTAACACCAACTTAGCCAAGTTCACCTTCAACCCAGAAGCAGCTTCAAACAGCATAAATAAACTCCGCAAATAACGCAACTGGGTGGGTATAGTAGTGCAAAAAATCAAGGTCTCGTATGCAAACAGGAGATGAGAGAGAGTACTGTTACCTACCTGAAATCCTTCTATTAACCCCCCATTAACTACCGCCGTAATCATCCTACTCAAGGCTTCCATCACAAAAACAAACAGCAGAGGAGACAAGGAGTCCCCTTGTCTCAAACCCCTGGAACTGCTAAAGAACCCATTAGGAGAACCATTGATCAGAATCGAGAACCGCACCGACGAGATGCAATGTTCTATCCAAGAGCACCAAATCCCACCAAAACCACACCTCTTAAGCATATATAGCAAGAAATCCCAATTCACATGATCATAAGCCTTTTCCAAATCCATTTTGCAAATAACCCCTGGCTCCCCAGATCTCAACCGACTAGCCAGACATTATTAGAAGTCAAGATAGGATCTAGAATCTGCCTCCCTTTGATGAAAGCACTTTGGGACTGAGAAATAACCTTATCCAGGACCACCTTCAATCTATTTGCTAAGACCTTAGCAATGATTTTGTAGATACCTCCCACAAGGCTTATAGGCCGAAAATCTTTAAGATTGATAGCACCGGGAACCTTCGGAATAAGCGAAATGAAGGAAGCATTGAGGCTCTTCTCAAACAACCCTCCAGCATGAAAAGCACCCAACACCTTCATAATGTCCTCCCTCACTACCTCACAGCAAACTTGGAAGAAAGCCATAGAAAACCCATCGGGGCCCGACGCCTTGTTACCATTCATTTTGAACACCACTTTCTAACCTCATCCTCTTCAAAGTCTCTCTCCAACCAACTAGCCTCCACCTCCGAAATGGAATCAAAGGAAATGCCATCAACCATAGGCCTCCAACGGCATTGCTCCGAGAAAAGCTTTTGATAGAACTCAACATACTCACTAATCTCGGTCGGATTTGAAGAAATGCAATGCCGTTGGAGAAATCTCGGTCAGAGACTTTTGTGGCAAAAGAAAATGCAATTGGTTGTTTGAGTAATTTGGCATTTGACAATGGAAGTTTAGTCATTTTTTGTTGTTATGGAAGGAGGAGTTCAGTGCTTGAAGAATTATTGGGACTTGATGCCAATGGTTTAGAATCTTGAGGTTGCAGCCGGGACTCGACCGCCCCTTCCATTTTTTTTTACTACTTTTTTTTTTTTAATTGCAAGTAGCACGTGTCACAATATAATTGGTTTTGATGTGGCACATTAACGAATTCTGTTAACTTTTTTAACAGCAGGAACCTATTGTTTTTTTTGCTTATCCCACTAAGAGTTTAGTCACTTTTTAAACCCCAGGGAGATATTTGTCAAAACCTTTTTTTTTTTTTATATATATAAGTAATGTTGTATATATCAAAAAGCACAAAGCGCCACCAGTACACAAAAAGTATACATGGGGCAACCCGTAAAAAACCCACAAAAAGACCCAAAATAAAACCCTATGCTCACGAGGAGCTCTCACAAAAGGACCCCCAAAGAAACAAGAGCAAACCAATTAGAAGAACTCCCTCCACCCCAAGCAACCAAAAGTGCCCCCCAAAAAAGAGCAAACAATACCCCACTTGGAGCGCTCCTACACAATAGGCCAATTTAACATTTTTCCCTAAAAAAGAAGTTGGTATGAATCTATCTCGGTTGATTTTATTTCCATGGATTCAGAAACAGTGGCATGCATAAAGTTACCTGATCACTAGCCACTTTCCACTTGCTGCTGCAATGGGAAAGAAGGAAACTCATCAAATGGAAAAATTCCATCTTCAGGTCTGGCCTAGCCTGTGAGCAAAGCAAGGAAGAAAATAAGGGTCAGCTCAGTGCAAGAGAGTTTATTAGAGATTAATATTGCAACAACAAAAAAAGAGAGAGAGAATTTAAAGAGAATCATAAAAAAGTGAACTTTGATATGTCACCATCATCAGAACAATAATCCCATAGTAACAAACTTACTAGCATTCTTTGCATGAATTTAAGGTCCAAAAGAGCCAAATTATTCAACACCTTCAGCACTCCAGTTGCCACTTCTTCAAAATTAGATGGAAGGACATATGAGGCCTGCAAAGTTATTTCAACATAGTTTTCTTAGATTACTTGAGAAAGAAATTCTAGGGACCATTGTCTGGTGCAATGGCAAAAGTCTCCAGTAGGTTCAAGTCTTGATAACAGCCACTTCATGCATAAACTACTAAAGGTTAGGAAATATACAAGCCACTAAACATGCAGTTGTAGCAACTTTTCCAAGTCAGCAAAGTTACCTGTTCAGAGGACAATCTATTGTTTGCCTGCAGTAACACAGCTGTTAACAAAGAAGGGAGACTGACAAGCCCTGTTTCGGATATGGCAGAAAGAAGAAATGCTACTGGTTGCTCCAAGCTCAAAATGTTTTCATTCTTTTGTTCAGCAACGACTAAGTGTTTCTCATCCTTCTGATCTACAACAGGCTCCACAATATCCTCAATTTGAGTTTCATCGGGAATATCTATCTTGCCTGTGTTGGCATTCCTTGTCTCAACTGAACTGTCAGTATGCTCCTTTCCACCATCCTTGCCCAAGGATACTGACCCATCCTTTTTATTTATCTCACACAAGTCATCTAATGGTCTATCCTCTGGTACATCTGGTAGATATACAACTGTACCACCATTTGGCACCGACAATGGAGGTCTATAATCTCCACAGGAGTTGGTTACAGAGGAGTTTCCAGAATCAGCAGACTCTGCAAGTTTAGCTACTCGACTTTCATTTCCCAGCACTGCTTCACTAGAACAAGATTCCCAGTCAATGGAACTATTGGTCCGAGGTCTGGATGTTAAAACCACCAAGAGATATATACTTAAGTGAATAGAAGAAGGAAATGGTGACCCTTCCACCTGGGGCCGATCATAAAGTGCAAAGAGATCTCGCAGCCGGTGAATAACTTGGTAGGCAACCAATAGCTCCAGCAAGCCATCCCGCATTTGAAGTTGTTGTTCATCAGAGCTTATATGGCCAATTATTGTCGTAACAGTCCATAAAAAACCATCTAGTACTTCAGAGGTTGATTCAAAATTTTCACTTGATGTTTTACTCAATGGGAAGTTAATATTACCAGGGACATTTAAAGAGGCAGCAATCTTTATATAGTTCTCGAGGGCTGCTGATAGCATTGGGATGATTGGGGGTAAAAGATTCTGTGCGACAAAATAACTCCTGTTTGCAGGCACAGATAGAACAACTCTAAGAAGTTTCAAAAGGTGTATTGTCACCTGGCAACCTTCAGGTTTTGATGTATGAGAAGCAGGCAAAGCAGACGCTATAAAATCAAGTAAACCAGCTTGGCGAGAAGCTTGCAGCTCGGGATCCTTTCCCTCGAAATACTGATCACAAAAAATAAGGACCACATTTATTACACCACAATCAACAAATTGTGAAATAACAAAAACAAACAAAATGAAAAGCAAAACACTGTAATGTGTAGATATTACGTCACAATCTTCATTGGGAATTAATCCATACATTGATCAGATGACAAATTGTGAGTGATGTCCTACGAAGGATAACTTGTGTCAGCTATAACCAGCGAGGGGTTGAATAAAAGGAGCTGCCAAAAGTAAGTTTGAACTCTATAGAATCTCTCATCTAGCAAAAATATGAACATATTGAAGAATCCATACTTCAAGGGCACAGTCAACCTCATAATAGATACCAAAATAAAAAATAAAAAAGTGTACATGGAAGCATAGAAAAGCATTTTAGCCCATAATCCTACAAAGTAAAAAAGCTATTACTTCATCAAGTGCTATTTGGAAAGTAGTAGACTAAAGAGTCAGTTTTGTAATATGATACAAAAAAGGAGAGAATATCCACTCTAAAACTCTGACGTCAACAATTTAACATACCCAACTTGAAACATCATAATCATCACATGACATACTCTATAGTGTAAAAAATACTCTTAATCACTAGACCAATGGTTTCAAACAGTACCTTCATCATTTCTGCAATTATTAACCCTATGCTTGTAGCCCCTTCTTTTCTAGCTTGCCTTAGTCTTTGAAGTTTTTGGAGCCACCTCCCAATTTTCACTCTTGCAGTTCCCATGGCTGTTCTATATCCAATACCAGCATTTTCAGCACCGACAGGAGGCTCAGGAAATTCATATTTAAGAGCCATAAGCCTTTGTCTAATTCTTTTAATCCTTCGCTTCAGTGAATGTTGAAATGTAACATTTCCCATTGCAAGAGCAGAACCACCTAAGCCTGAGACATTGCTTGCTTGATAATCTTCATTGTTGTTGGTTGGTGTAGTTCTACCCTGCACATCCTTGTTTATAGATCGGCGCAGTAAAGGTGAAGATTGATCCCTGAAATCCATAGAAGCTCTCTCCCGTATTTGCTCCAGGTAAAACTTGCGACGTAGCTCACTTTCACTAAGTCGCTCAGCTAATTTCTGGGCCAGAAGTTCAGCTTCCTCTTGCTGGGCTTTTGCTCTTTCCTCCTTTCTCCGCAGCTGTTCCATGGTCCTTGCTTCACGCGCTGCACTGGATGCTTTGCGTTCCTCTTCTCTTCTAACTTGAGCCTCTTCTTTTTTTCGTTGTGTTTCAGCAAGGCGTTGTAATTTTTCAGCTTCAATGAGTTTCCTGCGTTCTAAAACAGCCTCTTCTCTAGCTATGTCCTCTTTTTGTTTAGATTTTATCACTTGAAGTTTTTCAGCTCTCCTCAACTCTGAATCATGAAGTTTCTGGCGCAACATAAGTTTTTTATTTTCTTCATTTAAAGAAGTAATAAAACGAACCTCATTAACTTTACTGCTTTCATCACCAGCTCTCTTCACAACTTGAGCTAGATGAGCTTCATGCCGAGATTCACCACGTTGGTGGCGAGCATACATTCCTTCTCGTAATTTCATATTGCGGACAGCCTGCCATTCATTAACCCGATTTAATTTTTCTGAGTTACGCTGAAGCTTTTGAACTCTCTCATTCTCCAGCTCATTTCTAATTCTCATTGCCCGGGCATGCTTTTCTTCTGCTTCCCTTTTTAGATCCATAGCAGTTCTCTTCTTCTTCTTCTCAGGAGACATTAGTTTGTCATGCAATATGCGTGCACGCTCCACACTTTTTCTGCTCATACCTGGCGAATGTGAAACACGGGAAGAGACACGGAAAGGAGATGAAAGTATTTCCTCCCAGTTCCTCTTCTCTTTCCAAGCATCCATGGATTTCCGTGGAGCTGCATTCCTCCTTTCCTTATCTTTTTCCGAAAGAGGAATTTGTCTCTTAAAATGTTCTGCAGATTTGAGGTTTTTGTCAAGACCACTTTCTGCCAACATTTTTTCTTTCTTAGGAAGCAGCCTATCTGTTTCAGTCCCCAGTTGTTCTCTCTTGCCCTTTCCAGCAGCAGAACTATCTCTAAGAGGTGGCCTAGATGAACTAATCTCGGAAAAGGATGAGTTCTGGAGAGGGACATGTCCATTTTGTACGAAGTTCACTTTGCAGGACCTGTCTGATTCAGTATTCTGCTTTTCTCCACTCAGATTCCCTTGAATGAGACCTGAACTTCCATTCTGTTCTCTTGACTTTATTAGTGAATCTTGGGAATTGGATGTTACATCACTTTTCCCAGCTGATTTATTCAGACTATCACCAGACTGAAAATTAGAACAGTCGGGTCCCAGAATTTGCACATTATTAGCTGTACACATACTAGCTCTTTCTTGTTGAATTTTCTTAAAAGCCTCAAGAGATGAAGACAGTATCTCTGCTTTGTGTGGTGAAGTGGTCATTCTTCGCACCTGCGCTCAACATGAAGTGACGAACCCTTTTATCTTAGAGATGAATCAAGATCAATATTTTTTATCATTCTGAGGAAGGCATACTCCAACAAACACTAATTTATAAAATCATCGTATGATCCTTGAAACTAATGCTTCTCTTTTCCACAACCACAGCTTAAGCAAGTAAACAGGCACATAATATCACAAACAATATATGAGAGTTTATGGCTAAAAAGCACCACTCTTTGATAAAACTTTTTCAATGTGTGAACTTTGAAGTGAGCTATATTTCCCTACAATGGTTTTTTAAAAGTTATGTTGCTGTGTAACGGTTTTGATAAGCATTTTGCGCTATAATGGTTGGCACATGCACATCCAATGTCATCATCAACTGCACCACAGAGACAAAGTGCATCTTCTTCACACAATCATTACCCATTCCCTTCTAAGTGCCCTAGTCTTAACATGCCAATGGTACTTTTGAACTCGGAAAGGATGAATTATTTAGCTCAGGAATAGTAAATGGATGATGCCAAATTACAATTGCTTGCAAATTTTTGGCAAAGACAATTCCTTCAGAAACTATAAGAGAAAGGCATCACATAATCAGTCAGACTATCAACATCAGAAAGGAAATTATTGGCATAAGACAATGAATTATATTTAGTATATGATGTCAAACAAATAATTTCCTTAACCAAAATGCAAAATGATCGTGTTTTCTTCTGATCCTTTTGAGGATTTTAAACTCAGCATAAAAAACTAGAAGACATTCATTTAATATAAAGAACAGTGAAAAGTTATCATTGTCATCTTCTACTAAGTATCTTTAGTCCTTTTTTCCAATTTATACAAATTATTCCCAACAGAGCCTGAAAGGGGGAGGGGGGAGCAAGAGTAAGAGGACCATCAAATATATCGCACTGAATGAACCCATCTCCAAAACAAAAATGTGAATAAAAGTTTTTGAAAGGTGAAGTGCAGGAACACCAAAAATTGACATTCAGTGTTATTTATTGACAGAATTTACAGCAACGTGACCATTAAAAGCTAAGACCGAAACGAAAATGTGAGCATGCTTACCTCCCATGAAAGAGCATGTGGCCTGCGATGGTCCGTCTTCAATGTGATTGGTGTCCCATCAATTACCTGAGATGACCTTTTCACATTCTCAAACTCCTCCACTCTAGTTTTTAGTTCTTTAAAATCAGATGCAGCCTCTTCAAGAACAAGAATGGCCTCTTCCATCTGCTCAGTATCGCATTCTAGTTCGCAAAGAAGATAAAGTTCATCCACAGCCCTATTAAGATTCTCAAAGAGAAAGCACCAAAGTCGCTGCCTAAACCTTTCTTTGCTTTCACCTATTTCACCCTCTCCAAGGGCATTCATAATCTGTATGTTGGACATATCATCGTGTACTGTACTATCCGATCGACCTCCCTGGTCTTCAATAGGAGCTGTGAGGCTAGAATCTACTGTAATTTCAGGTTCACTCTCTTTGGATGGAACTAACTCAGAAATTTGGGCACTTGCTGCTGTGCTAGAACCCTCATTTGTCACTGGTACTTCAGAAATATCTGAATCACCTGACTTCGGTATAATAACAGGCGCCTGAAGTTTGACCACTACCCCTTCCTCTTCAGCAGATGGAAATTCAGTACTTGAACAATCAGCGTTCACTGGTTTGACGTGCTCAGTATGAATATCCTTGCAGTTTGAAACTTCACCACCTGGATCAACCTTTTTATCACTCAGAATTGGTACTTCAGCATCTTCTAGAGATATTTCATTAACCTCTTCACAGCTCTCTTCAGAAACCACATTTCCACATATATTTGCATCTGCAGCTGCCACCACATTGTTTTCTTGGGGATTAGCACAAGAAGTAACAGAGGAAACCAAATCATGACTTTTCATGTTCTTCCTAGAGGTGACCAGATTATCATTCTCAATATCACCAAACTTGATTCCTGCTCCAACAGTGTTTTCATGATGCAGTAGCAAAGCATCATCCTCTAGATCACCCCACTTGATTTTGTGAACCACATCAGGCTTATCCCTTTGAGGAACTTTCTCAATATCTCCACCTCCACCATTAGAATTTGTAACAAACAATGGGAGTGAAATGTGACGCTTAGTATCTTGTTCCACTACACATTTGTCAATGAGGGCGACACTCTTTTTGTCTTCATTCAAGACAGGAATAGAATTTACAATACCCTGGCTACTCACAGCATGATTTCCCCTTGCCTTTGGAAGCTGGGATCTGCGCTTGCCACTTGAATTTCCACGATTTTCATTCAATGAGGGCTGAGAATGCAAACAATTAGAAGCATTCTTTCCTGAAAAACCCCCGACCCAACTCTGTAGAGAGAACTTTGAACTACTTCTATGCTTCTGGACAAGAAGAAATGGGAAAGAAAATACAACTAACAAATGAGAATTGAAAATCATATGAAACCTGATACATTTTATAATGCAAACAAGTAAAGAATTGGGGAAACAAGAGAAGAAAAGAAGACATGTGAAAAAATATATATGCAAACAATCATTCACGCTGGATTAGTTAATGAGATGATCACAACCAAAGTTTACCAGAATGCGATCTGTGTGGTTGCCGGGAAAATGCTAGAAAGAAAAGTAAATCAAAATTAAATTTTCGAATCAAAACAACCCACTCAACTAGGCCTAATTCAACCATTTGCATGCCTTAAGAAGTCTCAAAATTCTGTTTTCTTTTCCTATTTCCCAGCTTTCTAAGAAACCAAACGGCAGCTAAATATAACCTTTTTACAAAATAAGGAAAAATGAAAACACACCAAATTAGAAAAATGCTTATGAATTTAAATAATAAAATTAATAAAAAGCGAAACCTTTTTCACTTGGAACCATCCTGAGCCCTGATCATCTATTACTTCTCCACTGTTCTCCATCCCCACTCGATCAAACACCCAAAATTTTCTTTCACTCCAAAAAAAAAAATACTAATTACAACAACAAAAAAAGAATCAAATATTCCACCAAAACCCAAATGTTACAAACCCAAAAAAGCACAAGGACTCTCCTTCAATTTATACAACAAAATGCCAAACTCCCCGATGATAGACGCTCATAATTATTGAAATCGAACTGGTTCTTCCATAAATCAGTGATCAGATGAGGTAAATAGAGACAAGTATGGAATTCAATTATAAAGAATTGGGGGGAAAAGTTTGTCGCGGAATTTCCGGGAAATGACAACTGAGAGGGAAAGGGAAGTCTCAGAGAATTGAATTCCACGGGAATCTAAAGGAAGTGCGAGGAATTTAGAATGGGAGAGTGGAATTTGAGCTGGGAGTGATGAAGGTTTTCCTAGGGTTTTTTGATTTGGGGGGAAATAGGAGGGAAAGAGGGAGGTTAGAGAGGGAGTGAGTTAAATAGGTGAGAGAGAAAGAAGAAGATGGTAACAGAGTGAGTGATTTACAAATTTGTCCTTGATTTTTTACTCATATGACTCTTGGGCCAAGTTTGGATTAGGATCTAGGGATGGGTGTGTTTGGGTCGGATCGCCCATGGATCCACCCATTCATCTCAACTTTTTCTCTTATTTTTTTTCCCCTTTTAAAATCAATTGAAAAACAATGACAATGATCATAAATTTGTTTCTAAATACTAATAAATAAATTAAATTTCAGATAAAAGTGCTTTTAAGTTTAAAAGCACTTTTAAACCCTTCAAACGCAATCTTAAACAAACCCTAAAAAAAAAAAAATTTCTTTTAAATTGAATTTGAAGAATTTCTTTTAATTTAGTTTGTTAAAATGACATCGGTTCAAAATACATGTAATTTTTTATATGTATTTTTAATAGACATATCACCTTAATAAATAATTCCTCTGACTTAATCAGAGAAAAGCTATCTTTTTAAAATTGAGGGGGGTAATTTTTGGCAAAAGGCACTTAATTAAAATAGCTTTTCTAGCACCATTAACTTAAAATGGGAAATGAGATAACCATACTGTCCATACACCTAACCTCATGAACTGGTTGGGAGCTGTCTTTACTAATATAGGTAATCCTCTAGAAACCATATACTAGTTCATTATTCACTATCAAAAGAGTAGAGATTTTCGGCAGCCTGGGGTCATCCCATCATCTGCCAAAGTTTGACGTGGCCAAATTTATTTTTATTTTTTAAATAACGTCAAATATTTTGCTCTTTTTTTTATTTTATTTTTAAATTGAAGAAGAGATATATTAAAGGGAAATCTAAATTTGAGGTATTAACACTAAATTTGAAGCATTAGCACCCAAATTAGGATGATCGAATCCCTTTTGGGTGATACAATCCCTAAAGAGTTAACCTTTCGCCCCTAAATTTTAGTTTTGAATCCAAAAACAAATTTTGAAACATTAAAAATTAAATATTAACTCATAGAAATTTAACTAACAAAAAAAAATGACAAATTTTTTTTTTTTTTTTTTAATATATGTCCCACGCTAGGCAGCCGCATAGCAGGAGTGCAAGACTCCTATCAGAAAGCCCTTTACGTGCGTTTGGAAGTGCGATTTTGAAAATGAGTGTATTTTTCAAAATATACTATTTAAAAGTTAAACTGCGATTTTACCAAACGTTTAACTACACTTTCAAATCACATGTTTAAAAAATTGTTATTTTTTTTTTATCCGAACTTTTTTAAACCGTAAACTCAAACTCTTTTCCTTATCACTGTAAGGTTAAAATTAAAATAAATAAAAAATAAAAAACTTAAAATCATTTATGAAGAAGAAGTATTATTACAAACGTCGGTGCCTAAAAAGATGATAGAAATGTCAATGTGTTTGGTATTTGACGTTAATGAAGGTAGGTGAGGTTTCCCTTTAGGTAGCACAACCATCAAAGATTGGTTGAACCATAAATCAATTACATTGTTGTATTACTAAGAAATAAATAAAGTTTTGTAGATTAGAAGTGAGCAATTGCATGAAGTTTTTATCTATGATTTACTTCAATAAGATTGTGTGCAGTTACCAATATTATAATTTTTTTTTATAACCTGCCATTGTAAATATTATGTGAATTTATTACGTCAAGTTTGTGAATTTATATAATATTTAACATGCTAATTACTAAATAATTATATTTAATAGTAATTGATGTAATTAATTAATGATTCACACGTAAATTTATAAAAGAAAAATTGTAGCAAAAGCTTTTAACATCATATCATTTTAAGTCCATTATCTGTCTTAATCAACTGATACGATCTTGACTGCCAAGGAAAAAGGCCTTTAACAGTCATACTTGTTCAAAGATGACCCAATCTCTACTTCTTTTTTTTTGCTTATGTCTTTTTAATTATTAATTTTGACAACCACCAACCAACGAACAAGGGAAATTTATTGTTAAATTTTAAATTTAATAGTAATTTTTACCATCACTTTAACAATTATGTACTTGAGAGTTTCCCATTACCCTTACTTTTGTAAAATGTTGCTCTAACTCTAAGTGTCTAACTCTAAAGTAAAAATTCTTTTAGGAAGATTAATGTATTTTAATTTTTATTAATTTTGTCGTTAGAACTTGTTAATGAGATAAACGGTTAGGGAGTTTTGCTAGGAGTATATTAATATACATATTTGAACATCACTTTAACCCAAGAGTCTAAGGTAATTGGCTTGGGTTCATTTAGGTATACTAATTACGTACTATTTTTCTATATACTTTATCAATGTAGGACTCAAGTCAGTTAACACTGACAACAATTTCTCACTCACTTGTGAGTTTCTTTTATATTGACCAAATTTTCACTAACTACATTTCAAAGAGTGTCTTGTATCAAGAGTAGCCTCAAAGCACCACATAACGCAACTTTAGACAATACGCGTCAAAACACTCATTCCAATAAACTAACCATGGTTATGATACCACTTATTGGAGAGATAAACAGTTAGAGAGTTTTACGAAAAGTACGCTACACATTGACCCAACTCCTCCTCACTTGTGAGTCTTTTTACATTTCAAATAGCATCCCATGTCAAGTGTTGCCCCAGAGCACCACAAAATGCAACTTCCGACCATACACTAACTGAAAGGCTTCAATAAACTAGTAAAATATTGAGTGACATTTACTGAGTATGTACGTGAGTATAAATAGAATACAATCAAAACTGAACTTCTTAATACATGGAATTAGTTCTATCTAGAAAACTGAAATACAAAATTCAAAGAGGTTTGATACGGATACAACACAAACCCAACTCATGGCTAACTTTTCTCCTACGTATAAAAAAAATTGAATTTTAAACCAAACAAATTGTCTTTTTTCCCAAATTCTCAGAATCCCAAAATCCTCTCCATCATTTTTTTTTTTTTTTTCAATGACACGTAGGAGAGAAGTTGGCCATAAGTTGGATTTATGTTGTGACCTTAACATTTTCCTATTGGGAATTCAAATGTATAGATTAGATTTTATATGTATTTGAATTTGAAAAATGTTAAGGTCATAACATAAATCCAACTTATGGCCAACTTCTCTCCTACGTATCATTTAAAAAAAAAAAAAAAAAAAGAGGATTTTGGGATTCTGAGAATTTGGGAAACTTCTCTGCTGTGATTGATGTGTTTGAATATCTGTTGCATCATACATAGAATCTTGCTTAACAACCCCCCTCAAACGAAGGGGAAGAGGATGAACATGAAGTTTGGTGCATAGTTGTGAGAAACGGATAGCAGAAAGTCCCTTAGTGAACACATCCGCAACTTGATCAACTGTAGAGATATATTTGGGAACAATATCTTTTATTCAAGACCTTCTCGCGAATAAAGTGATAATCTACTTCAATATGCTTAGTCCGAGCATGTTAAACTGGATTTGAAGCCAAAGCCAAAGCCCCAACATTATCGCACCAAATAATAGGCAGAGATGGCAAAGGAATATGTAAATCCTTAAATAACATCCGCAACTAATAAAGCTCAGCAGTAACAATAGCCAAAGACCGATATTCAGCTTCGGTTGAGGAACGAGCAACAACATGTTGTTTTTTAGCACTCCATGATATTAAACTAGATCCAAGAAATATCGCAAAACCACTTGTAGATCGCCGATCATCCGGAGAACCAGCTTAATCCGAGTCACAAAATGCATTGAGTTGAAGAGAAGATTTGGAATAATGAAGACCATGATCAATAGTGGCTTTAAGATACCGAAGTAAACAGTTAGGAAGTTTTACCAATACATTAATATACATACTTGAACATCATTTTGACTTAAAAGCCTATGTTAATAAGCTTTGGTCCACTTAAATATATTAACTATTATTTTTCTTTATACTTTCTCAATGTAGAACTATTCTCTATTTTAATCGGTTTGCCAGTTTTTGGCTTTTGCAAATGGGTTTGATTTAGTATGGTACAAAAGAATTGGTTGGATGGGGTTTGCCAGTTTTCGATTTTGCAAATGGGTTTGGTTTAGAATGGTACAAAAGAATTGGTTGAATTGGTTTTAAATCACACAGTATCAAAAAACACTATAACCTGTATTGGTTTGCCAGTTTTTGCTTTTGCTTGTTGGAAGAAGTTCATAAATCTTACTTTCTTTTGCATTGTCTCAGAATCTTAGTACCCAGTAGATTCACACACTACTAGGCTTTTTTTTAATCATCCCTGTATCATTGTGACCATGCATGAAAAGTTGTAGTTTGAAGTTGAGAAAAAGTTTCCAATTGCTTTTCTATACCCTGTGCTCTTTAGTTTGCAATACATATGTTAGTGAAATGTAATTAAGGTTCTATTTATACGTACCAAAACATTTTTAGATCTATTTATACGTACCAAACATGTCCTTACCTCACTCCATAATAATAAGACCTCTAGAGGGGATTTTAACCTAATTATTAAACAAGGAGAATGAACATTTACTTACCACTTATGCAAATTCATAATTGTTATCATCACTCGTTTTACAAAAGTTCCATTTGCGTATGACTTACAATTGCTTGAATCATACTCTTTTAATCTATTTGACCATTGGATTTAGCTTCAAGGCTCTACTACCAAGTGCCAAGTGGAATGTGATGCTCTCTCTTTCATTATTGTTGTGTGTCTATTTTTTTCTTTTCTTTTTTTGTTCTCTAGGGTCTTTGTTTTGTCTACGATGTGGGACACAGCCGGGTTGTAACAACATGCTATGTGGTATTGGAATACTGTATGATGTAGCTATAACGAGGACGTCAAAAATTTAAGAGGGAGAATTTGTAACACTTTGATCCTATATTGAGAAGATAAATAATAGTCCACAAATATAGCTAGCGCTTTTTTCCTAGGTGATAATTATGAAGTAATGTTACAAGTTCCTCTTGTATCACTTTTATGTTCCTCCTAGAATTATGTGCCTTTTAATATCAACATTGGACTTGTGATTGATCATTATTGAATTTTGATCAAATGATGATTTTAAAAGCCATTTCATTTTTTGAGAGACATAAAAGTGACACAAGAGGGACTAATAGAATTACTCGGTTAGTATGTGCCAACAAAAAAATAGGTAAATTAATATGCCTAATATATATATATATATTTTTTAAAAAAAATTGAAACATGGTAGACTATACAAATTTCATATCAAGTACTAGGATTTCTTCCCTCTTGTCATGAAGGGGTAGGATGCCTCTTCAAATGTTAATTACTCTTCTTGTTTTATTGTTTTTTCTTACTTAATGCTAAGCTAATATCAATTACTCTTCAAAAACTTGATTAGATGCAGGTGGGTATTAACATTTAGACAGATCTTACGGTTTATATTGACTTTGATCAAACCATATTTAATTCTCAAATAATAATAATAATAAAAGCCAAAAAAAAAAAAAACATTCTTCAACCCTCACCGCATTAAGCAAAATCCATGTTACAGGAAAGAGAGATTTGGTGAAGGCATAACTTTCTTTTTTTGGTAACTTGTGAAGGCATAACTTTCAGCCCAAGCTAACATGGAATCTCAGCCAATAGCACCTGTACAAGTACAACCAAAACATTTTCATTTTTTATTATTTTTAATGGAAAAACATATATTATCTTATCTCAACCTTTTCCCGAAAAGATACTGAAATGTTTAAACCCACCAAACCCATGAAAAGATTACGCTTAAACTAAAACCTCAGCTCGATTTAGCCGTAGCTTTTAGCCGAACCGACAAATGCGACAAAACCGACCCAGTTCACGCAACGTGTTTTTCTTGTAACAGTAGTGTCAGAAACGCCAAGATAAGGAAGACAAGGCGAACAGTGAAGTCGCTCTCCTCCAAAAAAAAAAAAGAACCGCATTATTGATGTACTTTGTCTGAAGGAAGTTGCTGGAGAGTTGAGCTTCACTGTTGTCATTGATGGTGAATTTGCAACATTTGGGGTTAGTTTTCATCTGGGTTTGCGTTATTTTCTTGAATTCTATTTGGGTTTCTTTAGATTTTGTTCTTCATGTGTCCCATCTAGTCATTTCTGGTGCATGCCTCCAGGAAAGCTACTTTTGAGCGTCACCATTATTAACATCTATGGCGGTCTTTGTTTCCTATTTAATTTTATTGACGTAATTGTCATCGCGGTTGTCCTTAACTATCTTAAACTCTATTTGGGTAGTTTTGGACTTGGTCCTTCCGTTCTACAAAGTATAGCAGGTGAAAAGCCAGTTTTTTATTTTTTATTTAGTCTTTTATAATGATACTTTCTGGGTTTAAAGAACTGGTTTTGTGATTTCTAATCTTAGGAATGTTGCTTCCACTTCTTGTATCTATGTTATGATTATTGCACTTTTCTCAGATACTATAAATCTTCATGGATCTAACAAGAATTTCTAATACAACACTAGTTTCTGTGTTCTTGATTTTCAACGAATCTGTTTCCAGTATGTAGATGTTAGTATTGCTCTCTCTCTCTCTCTCTCATCTTTTTAGGATTTATTTATTTTTCTCTAAAATCTTTTTAGGATATTATAGATATGAAATGAATGTTAGTTTTGAGATTTTCAAGTTCTTGATTGGCTGAAAAGGTGAAAGATGCTTATGTGGTTTAGGGCAAATGAGAATTGAAATTCTGTAACTCCCTTCCCAACTGAGTGGAAAAATCACAAGTGTCATGTAATCCATTTCTAGTGACATCTACTAGCTGTACAACATCTTAGAATATCTGCTTCTCATTAAAAAGATCTATCATTCTTGTTGCAGTTAATTTGTATAAGTTGAGGTGCTTCTGAAGCTGTTGTCATTGATCTACCAATGGGACTCCACCTCTCTTTTTTCCTCATCCTGGTTTCCCTCCCTGTGATTTTGGCTCAAGAAATTAGACATGCTAAAATTGTAGTTGATGGGACTACAGCAGTAGCTGAAATTGATGATAATTTCATCTGTGCAACTCTTGATTGGTGGCCCCATACTAAGTGTGACTACAACCAATGTCCATGGGGGAATGCATCTGTTACAAATCTGGTGAGGATTTAGAAACTTACCACTTTGTAAGCTTACATTAGCATTGAAGGACTGATATTAAACCTTTTTCATTAGTTTGCTGGAAAACAGTGAAGCAATTTGAATCATTGCTTGGTGTGATTTCTTTTTTTTTTTTTTTTTTTTTCAGGACTTATCTCATCCTTTACTTGCCAAGGCAATCCAAGGTTTGTTTATCTGTTTCAATTCGTTTTTGTTTTTTTTAAAGAAATTTTCTCGTAACATTCGATTGTTATTTACAGTGATTAACAAATAGTGTATGTTTTTTACGATTAGAATCTTGTTGGATTAGTTTGACTAACAACACAATATTAATCTTTCGACGTTGGTGGATTGATAGCTTTCAAGCATTTGAGGATAAGAATTGGAGGATCTTTGCAGGATCGAGTATTGTACAACATAGGAGATTTGAAGTCTCCTTGCCATCCATTCCGAAAGATGAAAGATGGGTTGTTTGGATATTCAAAGGGATGCTTATACATGAGGAGGTGGGATGAGCTGAACCATTTTTTCAGTAAGACAGGGTAAGCTTTATGACATCGAGAGTATATTTTCTTCCCTGTGGCCAAAAAAATCAATGAAATAATCTTTTTATTTATGTTGGGATACTACATATCAACCTGAATTCTTTAAAAATTAAAATAAAACATTCATACTACCAAGGTAGTTGATTGTCTGGTTTCGTCAACCCTGATAGTGACTGAAAGGACTGTCTTTTCTCTACTTGATTGATTGTTAACTCGCACATAATATGCAAAACAGATAGGCTTTAGTTGGTCGTACTTTCAAGGTCGTGACAAGCATCACAAAGTTATTTGTCAAGCTTCTCTTAGATTGGACATCCATGTAGATAGTCATTCTGTTTTAGCACACCATCTATGATGTAAACTCTCTTTTAAATGCTGTCTTATTTTCCTTATGAAACTTCAATGAGAAGGCCTCTTCTCTTTTTTTGAGTGTGTGTGTGTGTTTACCAACTGACAATGCTGGGTTTCTATATCTTAGGTTTTACCATCCTTCCATGTTCTTTTCAGCTTAAACGCTGGATGCATAATTCAAGTTTTTTTTTTTTTTTTTTTTTAAAAGTAATGAAAAACTTTATTGAAAAATCATGGATGCATAATTCATGTTTTTCCAGTTCATTTTTTAGATTGTCTTTTGACTTCCACAAGATTTCCCAATTATGTTGAATTTTTCAAATTTGTATCTACAAGTATTTGAGTAAAGAGAACTTTTTTGTTCTTTTTCTTTTCTTTACTGGTGGGGAGGTTGCACTCATGGTGGTTATGTGAATCTTTCATTTGCAGGGTAATTGTCACATTTGGCTTGAATGCGCTTTATGGGAGGCACCAGATCAGGAGGGGTGCTTGGGAAGGAGATTGGGACCCTAGTAACACAATAGATTTAATGAAGTATACCATTTCGAAGGGATACCAAATAAATTCATGGGAATTTGGTATGGAACAATAGATGAAGCTCTTTATTGTTTCCATTATCTTGTTCTGCTTCACGAATATTTTTGCCTTTGCGTAGGTAATGAGTTGAGTGGAACTGGCGTTGGTGCAAGTGTTCGTGCTGAACTGTATGGGAAAGACTTGATCAAACTTAAAGATATTATGAACGAGTTGTATAAGAAATCCCACTCGAGACCTTCACTTATAGCTCCTGGAGGATTCGTTGACCCAAAGTGGTACACTACACTTCTTGATGTTTCAGGTTCAAATGTACTCAATATCGTGACCCATCATATATACAATTTAGGTGCAGGTGAGCAACTGTAATATCAAAATTCTTTCACTGTTGATATTTATACATACCACCATTGGCAATATGAAATGCTTGTTCTACATTGAAATTAGGGCTTATATAATATTCAGTAATAGCTTTATTTGATATTAGTTATACATCAGAGCATTTTATGCAGTGGATATATTCCATTGTCTTCTTTGCCTTTTGATTTTGTCCCCTTAGCCCGGGACTGTATTGCATGTCAGCCATGATGAATAGTTAAGAGGACATGGAAAAATGATTGAATGTGTAAACTAATGTTCTTGTTTTCTCTTCTTCTTTCTTATAAATTGAACCCTGACAGTATGATTGCTAGGGATCAACTTAGGACTTCTTTTTTCCTTGCTGCTAGTTGTCTATGACAAAAGAAGGGAAACAAATTATTGATCTTCTGAACTTCGAATATAACTGAAGGTCTATACTACTTTCGAATGATATAAAACAGTTGATTCCCCCTCCCAACAAAAAGAAACGCACCCTGTTGTACACTGCACAGCTAGAATATAGACATAGCTCTTTGTCTTCTTATCTCCTGTTTGAACAGCCAAATCTCTCTCTCTCTCTCTCTCTCTCTCTCTCACACACACACACAAACACGCGCACGCCAACACACATACATTCACCATAGATATTTGCAAGGACGTTAAAACTTGACAAGGCAAAAAGGCTCATATAAGTTTGACCTTATTACATAGATTGCTTTAAGCTCCTATGGACATCATTTCAAGACCTCTGGTTTCTGAATGGTGACTTTCTTATGCAACTAAATAAGAGTTGACATGTCCCTGACAAACACACACACACACACTTGTATTTATCATTGTGCTCACTTCTGCTTTTATATTTCCTCTCTCCATTTCAGGTAATGATCCCAATCTTGTAAGTAAGATATTGGATCCCTCTCACTTGAGCAAGATATCAGACACATTCAGCAATCTTCAACAAATTATTAAAAAGCATGGTCCTTGGGCTTCCGCATGGGTTGGAGAATCTGGTGGCGCATATAACAGTGGTGGCCGTCATGTGTCTGACACATTTGTGAACAGCTTCTGGTAATCTTGGTTGTCTCATTACTTCCATTATTTACCTCTCTTTTTTAGTACCTTAAGCATTTTGTCTCAGCAAAAGAAGAATTTGTTATTGTTTTATATTAATTGTGTCATCAATTACAGGACAATTCTTATTTATGTATGAATTCTAGGTACTTAGATCAGCTTGGAATGGCATCCAAGTACAATACTAAAGTATATTGCAGGCAGTCTTTAATTGGTGGGAGCTACGGTCTCCTCAACACAACCACATTTGTTCCCAGGCCTGATTACTACAGGCAAGAAGCCAAGAGCATTGACGTTGTTTCTTTTTTTTTTTTTTTTTTTGCCCGGGGACGGTTTAAAAAGTGTTTGAGTATTTGTCCTTGACAAGCTTATCTAATTGAATATTGTTTCCTTTTGTTTGGTGTCTTTTTTTGAGTAGTTCACTTCTATGGCATCGACTTATGGGAAAAGGCGTTCTTGCTGTTGATGCCTATGCTTCATCATATTTACGCTCTTATGCCCATTGTTCAAAAGGAAGAGTAAGGCTCTATTATGTGTTGATTTTGTTCCAATTTTGGGGGCAATGTGTAGGTCTGTCTTTATTACAGTGAGATGTTCATAGCCAAATTTTTTTATTTTTTATTTTTTTTATCATTTGTGTAGGTCTGTCTATACTATGGTGAGATGTTCATAACCTTTATTTTTTTTAATCATTTTCTGTGACCATTGAAACCCAAGCTTTGGCATCAGTATTTTCATGCGGGCACAGATTTTATCAGGTGCTCAATTGAGGCACATGCACCACTTGCGTTTCATAATTGCACCAACTTGGGTAATCTGTGAGACATTTGTGTTTTACAGTTGTAGGCTCAAATCTCCGGATTTGGCTTAGGTGCGTGCTGTAAAAACAAAACTACAGGAGATTTTCTATAGTTTTTCAACGAACCCGATTTAATTCTACTCTCTTTCTCATTGAAACCTGAAATTAAATCTGAACCGTTAAAAAAATTGCATGAGATCTCCAGTAGTTTCTACAACAATGCTTCTTGTTGCTCTTATCATATCTTGCATTCCCTTATTTTGACTACTGTCATCATTTTTACAGGCGGGTATAACTGTACTCCTGATCAACTTAAGCAATCAGACTCATTACATAATCAATGTCGGAAATCATATGAACTTTGATTTCCATGCAGATGGGAAAAAAATTGAGCTAGAAAATTCTATCATGCATAATCTTAAGAGAACAGTTTCTTGGGTTGGAAGGAAAGCTTCAGATGAACCCTTATACAGAGAGGAGTACCACTTGACCCCAAAAGATGGGTTCCTTCGAAGTGAAATCTCAGTTCTAAATGGAGTTCCATTAAAGCTTACAGATGAAGGAGAAATCCCCAAGCTGGATCCTGTTCTTAATGATGTAAATTCTCCATTATATATTGTGCCAAGGTCCATTGCTTTCATAGTATTTCCCAACTTTGATGCTCCTGCTTGTGTATAACTCTTCTCAAGCTTATTTTACAATGTTGGTTGTATAAGTGCATGTATAATGATTGTGATAATTGTAAGTTATGATGTATTAACAAGAAGTTAAAGCCTCCTCGATGAGAAATTATGAGGAATAAGATACTACTTCTGGTTTTGCTGTTTAATATTGTTACTATTTTTAGTCAAGGGATATTATCAAGTTATTATCTTGAGTTTTGTTTTTATATCAAATCACTTCCTGAAATTTTAATTTTTGCAATTAACTCACTGAAGTTTTTCTATATTACAAATTGGTTACTTTCTCCAATTTACCATCCATCATCTAATAGAATCGACATGAATTTTCAATAATACCCTCAAGAAATTGTAAAGAGAAGAGGCTGGCCAACCCCTAATTGAGAGGATGGAGGTTGCCCCCTAAGTACAAGGGGGAAACCTACTCCTTTTGAGGGGTGGAGGTCCCCCTTTCGAAGGCAAGGGGACAGCCTCCACCCCCTTGGGTCACCCTTCAACAAGGGAAGGGGTAGAGGCCATAATTATGCAAGCATCTGCCATCTCACGATGGACAAATATCATTTATATTTCAAATGAAATAGGTAATATTTATTTTATGGTTAAGATTTACAAGTAGTGTATCTAATAGAGTACATGAAGTTAATACTGACATGTTTTTCAAAAAATTTACATGATTTGACATCATGAAGTCAAAAGACTAAGAAATTGGCCGTGTGCATATTTCGGCACATTGTAGAACGCTAATAATGTAACATTTTAGGCATTTTGTTTTCCACCGATAATGTTATATTTCCTGATGTATAAAAAAAGTTGAAAAATTTCATAGCATCTTAAAAAAGGTCGACAATTGTATGAAATTTTAGTGTTTTTCTCGGCCACCCCCATTAGGCCAAGGGTTGGTTTCAACCACCCCCCTTTGGCCATCTAGGGTTGGCCGAACCACCCCCATTGCCTTTG
>NC_081543.1:5924769-5946052 GCF_901000735.1 Corylus avellana
AAGAAGGATTTTGTTTTTGGGATGGCTGGACCACCCCCAAGGGCCATGGGGGTAGTTCGGCCACCCCCTGGCCTAAAAGGGGTGGCCAAGCCACCCCAAGGGCCATGGGGGTAGTTCGGCCACCCCCTGGCCTAAAAGGGGTGGCCAAGCCACCCCAAGGCCTATGAGGGTGGTTCGACCACCCCTAGGCTGGCCATGGAAGTGGCTTCAACCACCCCTTTCTTCTTCTTCTTACTTTTTTTTTAAAATTATTTTCATATTTTTAGTTTTTTAATTATTAGTTTTGTTATATATATATATGATTCCTGAATTGAGTGTAAAATTTACAAAAGAACATTGAAATATAAAAAGAAAGTTAGACAAAAAGAGAATTTGGAAATATTTTGTTTTCATTCGTTAAGACAATTAAAAACATTACAAATAAAACCCTTATGTTTTAATTTTAAGAATAATGAATGAGAGAATAGGAGAGAGAGAGAGATGAGGTATACCATAATTATCCTACATAAAATCCCATCACTTAGTAAGATTCATATAAAGAAAATTTTTAAAATAAAATCTTCAGAATAATGAAAAACCCGTTCAGTCTATCAAACACATTAAAAATTGGTTCATTTACTGAAAAGCATGAGTTCAGAATACGTGTCGCAATTCTAGGCTCTCTCTAAGCCAGAACTCGGATATGGTTCCTGAATTGAGTGTAAAATTTACAAAAGAACATTGAGATATAAAAAATAAAAAACTCTAGAGAAAGAGAGAATTTGGAAACTTTTTATTTTCTCCATTAAGACAATTAAATACATTACAAATAAAACCCCTATGTTTTAATTCTCGGAATAATGGAGGAGAGAAGTTGATAGAGAGATGTACGATATCAAAATTATCCTACATTAAATCCTGTCACTTAATGAAATTCACATAAGGAAACTTTTTGAAATAAAATCTCATAATATTGAAAACCGGTTTAGTCTATTAAACACATTAAAAATCGGTTTATTCACTAAAAAACATGGGTTTAGGACACATGTCACAATTCTAGCTAAAATTGCCCGGCTTATATATATATGATAACCAATGGAAGTTTCTAATTCAATTAATACAAAATGTAATTTAAAGTTGCTGTCATGTAGAATAAGTAGCAATTATTTTTTATTTTTTGATACATCCACACAAAGAAAGGGGGAGGAGAATTCGAACGAGTGACTCTCGCTTCATGAGACGTGATCTACTGCCGATTGAGCTATCCCTTGAAGACAATAAGTAGCATTTATAGTGCATAATGAACCACAAAAACTACTTCTATTAATCTACACTGAATTAAGGGCCTTTACAAATGCCCTTCTTGAGCTCCAAGCCTCCACCATTGCTTCAAATTCAATGCACTATTTTGCGAAAAAAAAAATATAAAAGTTGAATTCCTGGAGAAAAAGAAAAGATTATTAAAATAAAAATAAAATAAAATTGTTGGAAGTAAAAATTAATTACGTTTTAATGCTACTAATTCATTCAATTGAAAAGGAACTGGCCGGTTCACGGTTATTAGAGCAATGTAATTAATTAATTAATTAATGTTAGCTAGTAATAGTAGTGGCGTTGCTCCCATTTGTACGTTGTATATATATGTTACCTTTTTCAAACCCTATATAAAATGTTCTTCTGCTAATTCTTTTTTTCCAAAGCTCTCTATCAAGTCTCCTACCTGGTTAGTTTTCTTTTTCTAGTATTTATTTATTATTATTATTTTTGTCATATTTTGGGTCCTCTTTTCTTCTAAAATCAATTAACTTGGGTTCTAGGGTTTTTCTTTTTAACAAAAGATGTGTCTAAAGAGTTGCACAATGGCTTTGGTGCTGAAAGACCATGGCCATACATTTAAACACATTTAGGATTCGTTTGTTTGTATGTAAAATATTTTTCGTAAAAAAATATTTTTAGTGAAATCATTTTTTCTGAAAACGGCCGATCAGAAGAAGAAGCTCAAACTCAGAAAAATGGTTTGCAATTTCAACAATGTTCGAGTAGGATCTTGTTATGCACGTGAGGAACATGAGAGGACCAAATCCAAGGAAATGGCAACTGCATGTAACTGCAAAACATATAAGATGTGTTCTCAGTTAACTATTTTTTTTTGGTTTTGTTGCAGTGAATTTGCATTGATCCGACAATGGGATTCATGAGCATGATGATCACCTTGTTTCTCGGCCTGCTGGTTTCTGTCCCTGCAATATTGTTGGCCAAAGAAATTAATTTTGATAAAATGCTTGTTGCTAACATTGTTGTTACTGGCAATAAAACAATAGGTGAAACCGATGATAATTACGTTTGTGCAACCATTGATTGGTTTCCTAGTGATACATGTCGTTACAATTATTGCATGCTGCAGAATTCTTCTGCAATAACTTTGGTGAGTATTTTCAAAACTATATATATATATATTTCCTCTCATCTTCATTTATACAACATGATTTATATATATTAGTGAAATCCTAACAAATTCATGATAGTATTCATGGTTGACAAATTGATTATATGGAGAAAAAATATATATACTAAATTTAATCATCTCTCATACCTACTTGCTTTAATAAGTGAGACTCAACATGTAGAATTTTCACTTTTTGTTAAATTCTCATTTATTTCAAAAATTTACGTTGTTAAGAAATGATGAATTTAATTATTTAAATTAATATTTTAACACTCCTTATCACGTATGGGACCAAAGTTAAGTGTTCGAATTCAGAACATTTGTTGTATGATGATATGTTAAACTACATATTACTTATTTCAAAAGCTTATATTAATAAGAGAAAAACAAAAATTGAATTTAATTATTTAAATCAATATTTTTAACACTTTTCAATAAGGGTTATAATGGAATCATGGTATCATTAATTCAGGATCGTATGTTCTAAAAAACCTAACCTTATTGAGAATTTAATGCATTGTTCTAATGGTGATCAAGATTTGAAGGCATAGCTAGCTGTCTCATTTATTTGCATTAATCTTGGGACCATCCATGCATTTAAGTTTAACTTTGTATTAATTGTTGATATTTCACCAACATGTTCATGATGTTTCCACCATGATTACATGAAAGAGGAATTTGGATCCTCTAGAGTTTAAATGTATCCATTTAGTTATATTGAAGGGATATTTTTGTTTTATCAAAAAGTGAAAAGACAAACACATACCCCTCACATATAACTAACTGGATATTCTTCGGTTCAAATGAGAGGGTCTGATATGAAATCATTAAATTGCATGAAATGATTTGAATCACTGTTCAATTAATGTGGTTTTTTTAATCTTTTTTTTGGTTCTTTCAGGACCTGTCTAATCCTCTACTAGCCAAGACAATCCAAGGTTAATTTGTCTGCTTTAGTAATCTTTTAGAAGCTATTATATTTTATTCAAGACATTCTATTATAGTATCATTGGCATGTTTTTGGAACACAACATGTAATATAATTGGTCTTTCAATGTTGGTGGATTGATAGCTTTCAAGAATTTGAGGCTTAGAATTGGAGGATCTCCCCAAGACCAAGTAATTTACAACGTAGGAAGTCCAAGGTACCCTTGCCGTCCATTTCAAAAGGCAGCAAACGGTTTGTTTGGATTAACAAGCGGATGTTTATACATGGAAAGGTGGGATGAGCTGAACCACTTTTTCAATAAGACAGGGTAAGAGAATACAAAATATATTGTCTCTTAAATGCTCCCTTATTTAATTTCCTTGTTAAAAAATTGCATTGATAATTGAAAGGGTATGTGTATGCTTTTACGTTATCGTTTTAAAAAATATATATAATTTCACAGACGGGTCAATCATAGGACAAGTAGGTTGACCTATGATTGATCCCTTTATTAAACGGTTCAAGTGGGTCGTTCCGTTTATGTCAAATCTTAACTTTCTAATTTTGTATCAGGTTCGCAAGTCGTATAAAAAATTATCATATATACTTTCGTATCATGTGATTTTAGTTGAATCTTGTGTTTGTAGGGCAATCGTGACATTTGGCTTGAATGCTCTCTATGGGAGGAAGAAGCAGAATAAAAGTACACTATGGGTAGGAGATTGGGACCCTAGTAACGCTCGGGCTCTAATGAACTATACCATTCTAAAAGGATACCATATAGATTCATGGGAATTTGGTAAGTAGCTCTTAAAAAATTACCACTTATCTAGCTCGTAGAATATTTAATTGAAATGTGAGGTGAATGATGGAAACAATACTTAAACTAGAAACCTTTACTATAATACCATATTAAATCACCACTTATCTTAAAAGTTTTTTTTTTTTTTTGCTGAAAACTTATCATAAATGCTTAAACTAATAAGAATGGATAAATATAATCATTTAATTTATATTTTAACTGTATTGATGAACTAAGCTCTTTGTTGTTCCCATTACTGTAGGTAATGAGTTGAGTGGAAGTGGCATTGCCGCAAGAGTTGAAGCTGCACAATATGCAAAAGATGTGATCAACCTTAAAAAGATTATGAAGGAGTTATACAAAACTACCAATTACAATTCTAGGCTTGTAGCCCCTGGAGGGTTCTTTAACAAAGGCTGGTATACTGAGCTTCTTCAGGATTCAGGTCCAAGCATAGTCGATGTTGTGACACATCATATCTACAATTTAGGTGGAGGTATGCAACCATGGCTCCAAATTTTTCACCTATGTCGAAAGTTTAAGTCGATAAAAAATAACAAAACTAATTATTTAATCAATACTCTAACAATAAGCTATATAGAAAGCTTATTATATAGCTTCGTTTACGTGCCTTTAGCTTATACAGTCTAATTCCATCGTAGGTAATGATCCCAATCTCATAAGGAAGATATTGGATCCTGCTTACTTGACCAAAAGCGTATTAGACACTTTCACAAATATAGAAGGGGTGATTCAAGATTATGCTCCTTGGGCTAATATATGGGTGGGAGAATCTGGTGGTGCCTTTCAGGGTGGTGGACGTTATGTGTCTGACAGATTTGTGAATAGCTTCTGGTACTAGTGTTTGTTGCCCTAATGGTTTTTTTTTTTTTTTTTCATTTTATTAGTGGAAGAAAATCTCAATTACTCCAACATGTTTGGTTTCTTGTCTACAAATTTTAGGTACTTGGATCAGCTTGGAATGGCAGCTAAGTACAGCACTAAGGTGTATTGCAGGCAGACTTTGGTTGGTGCAAACTATGCTCTCCTCAACAGAACCACAATGGAACCCAACCCTGATTACTACAGGCAAGAACAAATGTTTAAAGATGTTGGGTTGTTTTTTTTTCTTCTTTAAGGGGGCAGCCTTATCTAATTGACCAATATTGTTTGCTTTTGTTGAATGTCTTCTTCTTAATTATAGTGCTCTTCTATGGCATCGGCTTATGGGAAAAGGAGTTTTTGATGTTCATAGACGCTATGCTGCACCATATTTACGCCCTTATGCTCATTGTTCAAAAGGAAGAGTAATGCTCTATCATATGCTCATTTTTTGTCCCTTTTTTTTTTCTTGGATGAGTTTTGGGGCAACCCTAGAGTCTCAAGGCAATAGCTTTAAAGCTTATTTTGAAATTATCAGTAGGTTTACATTTTATCTCTCTGAACTATATAACCCATTTTACTCTTACACCTCCAAACTTTAAAAAGTAACATTAAGGCCTCTCATGCCTTCCTTTGCCTCTATAAATTAATATCCTCTCATGTTTATTTGAACCAGACAGTATCTAGTTATTTATATTTAAAAAATATTTTTGTCTCTTAAAAAAGTGAAAGGATAAAAATATTCCTAAAATATAAGTAACTAGATACTCTCCAGTTTAAATGAACTGGAGAGGATCCAGTTCTCTGCCTCTACGTAATTATAGGGTTTTAAAAGGGGAGAGAGAAATACATAGACTTTCATTCATTTTTTTGAAAAAAACATCATAGACTTTCACCTTTTTAGATTCACTGGTCTTCTCATATATATATACAAATTATAGCTATATATAGTGATGATCATGCATGTTGTGACAGGCGGGAATAACTTTGCTGCTGATAAATTTGAGCAACCAGACAGAATTCATAGTAAATGTCAACAACCGGACAAAATTCAAGTTCCAGGAAAGGGAGAAAAGGAGAGAGCGCCCTTCACATGGACGATCATTCAGAGAAGAGTACCACTTAAGTGCACAACATGGGAATCTTCGAAGCCAAACATCACTTCTTAATGGACATCCATTACATGTTACAAATGGAGAACTTCCAAAACTGGATCCTCTTCTTCGTGAAGAGAATTCTCCAATACGTGTTGCACCTTTATCCATTGCCTTCATTGTAATTCCTAACTTTGAGGCTTCAGCTTGTGCCCAACCTGCACCTTCATCATGTTGATGTATTTTATATATATATATAATCGTAAAGATAATGGTGATTGTAAGTCATGATATATATAGTTACAACAAGTTATAGTATGAGAAATAAAAGGTTTGAGAGATATGATATTGTAAGGTATATTCTGAATATATTTTGGATATCTATCTTATTGTCTTGATATCAAAATCTGATTTTACCGTGTTGAATGCTGATTTATTTCTTTAGATAGTTTGATATTATTTTATAATATTTTGTAGAGAAATGTTACTTTTCACGCATATTTATTACACGCATTTTATACCGGTTGATTTGACGTGTTTTAAGTGGCTCATGTCAATCACTTAGAAAAAACAAAAGGAAAACCACTTAAAACACGTAACGTTAACGGATGTGAAATAGGTATTGTAACACTCCCAAAACTAATTAATTTGGAATGTTACTCATAGCACCACTACATTAATTATCTTGTAATTAGCTCAAATTACTACATTTAACAATAATTATCAGAGTAAAGAATGATCAAAGCCAAAACTATAACCTCAATAATATCATTTATCATCAAATACAAAGATAGAGCTTCCAAGAGAAAGTAATTCACAAAAAACATTATTGTCTAAACTACACTATGCAAACCTGTCTACACAAGCTTATCACTTAATTAGTATCTTCAACCTTATGAATTGCTCAAATTTGCTTCTCTGGAAACCTACTAAACTACAGAACATCAAAATATTTTGTAGGTGAAAAAGTAACTGCGTAAGTCCACAACTTAGTAAATAAATTATCACAAAACTTGTCATGCAATGAGCCTTATTTTATAGAATATAAGCATTGGACTTTAGTAACCAGAAATTTCAGAGAGTACAGAAAAACCAAGAGTCTATTAGAGAATAGAAGTAGAAGAAAGAGAGAGAGAGAAGGAAATAAAGTAAGAGAAAAGAGGTTGTGCTTCTAAGCTTTAGATCATCCACATTGAATTCTTTAATTCTTTTTAAAAAAATAAAGAATAATTCTATTTTATTTTATTTTTAATGTACACTTTTATATAATAAAATACTCTAAATCTCATTCTTTATTTGAAAGAACCGAATTTGTAAAGAAACTTCCTCTGCATTGTCTCCCCGATCAAATTCTCTTCGAAGTTAGTAAGTGGTGGTAGTTTATAGATTAAGAAATCTTTTTTAATTGCTTTTAAGTTAAAGCTTTTGAATTCCATCGTAGGGAATGTGGGAATGAGCTTCATATTTCTCTACGTTAACCTGTGCCTGTAATAATACCTCTAGTACTTTGAGTGATTTTTATTTTTTGACCCTAATAATATCCCTACTTTGAGTGTTAGTATATTAACATATTAGCTAGTAAACAATATATTAAGTATTACTATGTTATTAACTTACTTTTTTTTTTACCGCACTTAAGCCAAACCCTATTAACATTCTAGTACCATACATACTAACTACTAATTCATATTAGCATTCCCAATGGAGGAGCCATATTTTTTTGTAAAATAGCTCCTCATAACTCACTTTTATCTAATTTAACTAAACTATTTTTAAATGTCTCTACATCCAATTAGCTATATTTCTTTCTATTCTATTAAAATATTATTAAAAGTAACAAAAGTTTTGGGAATAAGAGAACATGTGAGAGGAAAAATTGAAAAAAATTTGGAAAAAAAAAAAGAACATGCAGAGAAAAAGTAGGAAAAGATTTGGGAAAAAGAGAAAACAGGTGAAAGAAACAATGAAAAATAAAATAGCTCCCTTAAAAAGTGCTGCTACATTTAGCTTTTCTTTTAGCTATTCCAATCAAATATCTATTTTACATTTTTTTTTTGCTAATCCAATGTATGAGGTTTTTTAAACATTTGAAGAGCTATTTTAAATAAAAGTAACATTTAGCTCTTCCATTAGAGTATTCTCAATGGAAGAGCCATATTTTTATGTAAAATTGTTTCTCAGAACTCACTTTTATCTAGTTTAACTAAACTATTTTTAAATGTCTCTACATCCGATTAGCTATATTTCTATCTATTCTATTAAAATATTAATAAAAGTAATAAAAGTTTTGGGAAAAAAAGAACATGTGAGAGGAAAAAAGGGAAAAGTTTTGGAAAAAAGATAACATGCAGAGAAAAAGTAGGAAAATATTTTGGAAAAAGAGAAAATAGGTGAGAGAAACAATGAAAAATAAAATAGTTCCCTTGCAAAGTGCTGCTACATTTAACTTTTTTTTTAGCTCTTCCAATCAAATATCTGTTTTATATTTTATTTTGGCTAATCCAGTGTAAAGAGTTTTTTAAACATTTGAAGAGTCATTTTAGATAAAAGTAACATTTGACTCTTCCATTGAGAATGCTCTTAAGAATGCTCTTAGTGATACTAAAAATAAGTCAACATAAATTAGCGTGCTATATCACTATCTGCTAAGATATTAACCTATATTTATAGCCTCAAGGGTAGCTCAATTAGCTAGCGACCATACTTCATAATGCAGAAGTTACTAGTTTGAATCACCTTCTCCCTTTCCCCCCTCCAACCCCCCTTTTTTTTTGACATGTCCACACAAGAAGATGAAATGAGGGAAGAAAATTCGAACCAGTGACCTCCGCTTCATGATGTAAGTTTCATAGCTGATTAAACTACCCTTTTGAGAACCCTCTCTCCCTCTCTTGGTTGGTCATGCCATTAAAAAAAAAAAAAACTACATTTAGGATAATTAACCTACATTTACTAACTAGTTATGCCTTAATGTACTTGTGTTAATGTATTAATATACTAGATAATAGTATATTAAGTACTGCTATTTTTTTTTTCTATTCATTAATTTTTTTCTTTTTTTGAAAGGCTATTCATTAAGTACTGCAATGTTAATTGCAAAAACAACATTCTAATTACTTGTAATGAATTAACTTAGAACAGAACAAACGCCAACAGTTCACTTTCAAACAATAAATCTTATTTATGTTATCTATAAATATCTAATGCTACTTCTTCCAATTTATGGTAATTATTTATAGGCGAAACTTCACTTATCCCATGAATTATCACCCATTTTGCAGTGTCTCTTATAAAGTTCAAAACTTCTCAATTTAGTGTATTGAACTTTTAATTTTTTTCAATAGCCCTCATCCGTTAGGATTTTACGTTAAATCGCAACAAAATTCCCAAAATACCCTTTGCCTATTATTGTGAAGATTGAGGCATGGGTATTTTGCAAATACCATTAAATTCGGACTAATCTTTACAATTTTTTTCTTTTTTTGTTTCCTAAAACAAATGTGAGTATTTTGAGAAAAGTTAATGGATGGGTGAGGTTGCAAACAATTAAAAGATAGATACACTAAATTGAAAGAAATTGAATTTTAAAGGGACATTACAAAAGTGATAACAATTTAGGAGCATTAAGTAAAGTTTTCCCTTATTTATATTACTAAGAGTGGGGTTGCTCCCACTTCTTGTATTTGTTACCTTTCTCAAAGACTACATAAAATTTATGGTATTTTTTTGTGTTTTTAGTTTTAGTTCATATTTTATTGTTGCCATTCTTTATTGACTTAATAAAATAAAATAAAATAATAAATCTTAAGAGTATTTTGGGGATTTCACTCATCAACCGTTAAATTTTGACAGGAGGGTTGACATTGCAAACTTTTTAAAGATAGTAATATTGAATTGACACATTTTAAAGTTTAATAGTATAATTGCAAAAGTGATGGAAGTTAGGGGTAGTAAGTGAAGTTTTTCCTAATTTATATTTTAACACTCTCATTCATATGCATATAGAATATTTAATTGAAATGGAAGATAAATGACGGAGACCAAACTCTTTGTACTTGTAGCCCCTAGAGGGTTCTTTGACCAAAATTGGTATAGTCAGCTTATTAAGGATTCAGGTTCAGACATAATCGATATTGTTGTTAAAGTAATGATTAAATGATTAAATTTATCTCTTCTTATCAGCTTAAGCTTTTAGAAAAACTGGTAATTTAACATGATATCAGAATCAAAGGTTTTGAGATCGAACTATGACTTCGTCAATTCACCCCCATTTAAATTAAATATTTAGTTTAAAATTGTGAGACATGTATCTACAATTTAGGTGCAGGTATGCAACCTGTTGGAACGATTTTGGGTCCAAGAATCTGCTACCTCGGGTCTCTAACCGGGACCGAAGACAGTCTGATGCTCAAGTCAACATAATTGTTTTTGGTGTAAGAAAAATTGTCTCCCATTTTTAAGAATATTTTGGAAAGCATAAAAAAATAAATCAAATATTAAAATCTCATATTTTTGGTCGCGCACATTCTTGGAACCAAACGCCACCTTGGGCCTATGAGTTTCCTTGCTGGAGGGTTAGTCCCAGTTTAAACAGAAGGAAAGCCCAGCCCGTCAGCTTTGGCTTCTTTCCTATTCGTATGATATCGCTCTCCATCTCCACCTGAAGAGCAGTAGAGTAATGGCGTCAACAACGGCATCAATTGTACCGACGAGGTCGGAGGTGCTGTGGCTTTTCCGGTCGCTTCTACGCACGGCCCGGCAGTTCACCGACTACAACGTAAGGGAGTACACCAAGTGCCGAACCGTCGACGGGTTTCGCCAGAACCGGACCCTGACGGACCGGGACGCGCTCGCCTCCGCCTTCTCTTACGGCAAGGCCCAGCTCGAGATCGCAAAGAGACAGGCCATCGTCTATTCCCTCTACGCTCCCAAGGTCAAGAGCATCATGGACATCAAACCCTGAAACCCAAGCCCCAAAATTTATGGTACTTTCTTGTTGTAGCTCGAGGATGGTCTTCTCTTTGTTTATTGTCAATTTTAACTAAATATTTTTTTGTTATTGATATAGTAAAGTGACAATTTTGATTTTGGATTCATGGATGTCTGTGGATTTACTTTGTTGTAGGTTTACTGAAATAATCATTCCTATGATTTTTATGGCTTTCATAGCTTAGTTCAGATTTATTTTTTGACTGATGGTTGAGTTGTTTATAATGGGTTTTAGGGGTTTCCTGAATTGGCTTTGATTTTTATTGACGAGTTCTTTGGGTTCTGAGGAATACCCAGATAGAAGAAATTAGGGCAAGTGATACCAAGTGAGGAATTGGTTTGGTGTTGGAGGTGGGTTTTAGGATTAAGATGCGTAATCTGTGCTGGGTATATGGGCATTCAATTTGTTGAATTATTGGGTTTTGTAGTATCTGGAATCGAAATAATTAAGATTGCACCATGTTTGCTGATAGACTTATACAAAATGAGAAATGCTTGAGCAGATATAGTTGTGGTGCAATCATCAGTGTAAGTTATAGTAGACGTTTTAGGTTAACTGTTTACTGAAAAAGAAATACAGGGTTTTCAACCTATATTTTTTCGTGTGATGTACGGGACATAATTGGTTTAAAATTGTGGATGTTTAACTCTTAGGGTAAAGGATTAGACTTTCAAGCTGGTGGTTTCAATTCAGAGTAGAATGTTCTAAAGGCTTAAAATTTCATAGAAGTTAACTGGTTTATGGTTTAGACTTGGCTTGAGCAAGTGAAATACTTGTAGTTTTTCACTAGTCTGCACATCACATACGACAGGCTGAGCATCCAAGGATGCACACCCACTTGAGAGACTTACTAGTTGGGCAATTTTGTTTACTTAGAATAGTTTCTGTTCGTGGTTGAACAATAGAAATGTAACTCATGCATGAAAAGAAATTGACCTGGGTTCCTTTGGTAGAACATTGTGTACATGTTATAACAGCTCAAGGAAAGTGCTAGTCAAATCTACACTATCACTACAAAAGAACTAGTTAAGTTGCAATTGGAGTTAATGTAGGATTTAGCACCTGTGAGTACCTTTGTAATCCATCTACCTACTCATACTCAATGTGAGCAATTCATCTTTCTAATGTAGAACTAGCTTTTTGGAGTATCACAATCTCCCCCACGCAAATCATTGATGTCCTCATTAGGACCCATGTCATGTATTGCTTCATCGCCACATGGTGTAACTAGATTGTTCTAATATCATTTATAACGATATAAGAGAACTGCTAGCCAAATTTTGCCATCACTCTAAAAGTACTAGTCAAGTTGCAACTGGAGCTCCCTATTGTCGTTTGTAAAGCTTAATCTCACATAATAAAGAACTAATGTGGAATTTAGCACCTATGAGTACCTTTATAAACAACGAATTTAATGTAGGCAATTCATATTTCCAATGTGGGTCTAACTTTTTGGAGTGTTACATTTGTAGTGACTCGGGGAACGTTCAAGTCAAGTTGAACGTTACATTTGCGTTATTACTCCAAAAGAACTAGTCAAGTTGCAATTGGAGCTCCCATAGAATCACTTATAAAGCTCAATTCCATCTATTAAGGAACCAACATGGGACGTAACACTTATGAGCATCTTTATAATCTACCCACTCAATGTAGACAATTCATCTTCCTAATGTGGGACTAACTTTTTGAAGTGTCTCAATTTTCCCCACTCAAATTCATGACGCCGTCGTCAAGGTCCGCATCATCTAGCACCTTAGTGTCATATGGTGTTACTAGGTTGCTCCAATACCATTTGTACCGACCCAATGAAAATACTAGCCACATTTGCGCTATCACTCTAAAAGGACTAGTTAAGTTGCAATTGGAATTCCTTAGAACTACTTATACAACTCAATCTCACCTAGTAAGGATTCAATGTGGGACATAGAATCTCATGAGCACCTTTATAATCCACTCACTCAATGTGGGCAATTCATCTTCCCATCTGGAACTAACTTTCTAAGATGTCACACATGTTTATGAATCTTTGGTGTTCCAGTGTAAATAATGCGATTTGGAGTTGTATTCCATTCTAGCTTTTGCAACTTGCAACCATGCAGCAGAAGTTAATGCTTTTCATCTATAAACACCCAATGTTTCTTTGATAAATATAGTCTGTTGTTATATGTCAAAATATTGGTTCAGATCGCTGTTTCAGATGTTTTTCATTTGCATCGATAGAAGAGTATACATAAGATATAGATGCCCCTTGTTGCAGAAGGTTCTTAGGACAATGTCAGTAGATGGAAGAAGATGAAAGGAGCTTCTATTTATCTGAGAATTGAAGTAGTTTGGTTCCCTGGAGTCTTTTTCTCTGTTTCAAACCTCTAATCAAATTACTGTAACTCTTTAAATTCTTTAAGATTTCAGCCACCTTTAGGGTGGTAGTTTCTCTTGTGTGCGTTTCATGTAGGAAGGCTTTGCTTTTTATCTCTAATAAATTATTATTCATCAAAAAAAAAAATATTGTCTCAAAGGTTGAGAAGGTAGGGAATAGAAATAATAAGAGCAGCTGCCTGACTATAGACTTGGGGAGACATATGCCATGCCTTATGATTGATCATGTATTTAAAGAGGAACAACTATGCCTCAGCGAGAACTGATTGTAAGGGGGCAAGATGTCGTGGAGCAACCTTTTGTTTTTTAAAATGCGCCTAGGAAAAAAAAAACGCACTTTTCTTAAAATCCAACTGTTGGAAATGGAATTAAGTGTGCCTAACGACGAGTGGATATTTGAATCTCACCTTAAATTGCTTAGCACTCATTCTGGGGTCTGAAATTTTTAAAGCCATGTTGAAGTTAGGTGCATTCCGATAATTGGTGTGGCTGGATCTTGGTTCTGACGGCAGGGAGCTTTTTGGCTGCCCTACAAAGAATATTTAAGTTTTAGATAAATTATACTTTACCCCGCAAACTATTATTCTATTCTTACTTACACATCTAAACTTTAAATTAATGCAACTCAAAAAGCATTTGCTCCAGCTTGCTCCCTTTTGTCAAATTTTGTTGATATTTTGGATGGAAAAGGTTACATCCACCATGTGTAATATTTCTTATCACACTCCCATATAATTGGATCGATGTGGCCATGCCATAAGCCCTTAGATTATAGCCTTTATTTAAAAAAGAAAAAAAATTAAAGACTTATAGACATTGCCACATCAATCCTGTTGTAAGGGAGTGGTGGGATGAGAATTGAATATTTTGCATAACTCATACACCATGTTTTTAAGTTTGATGATTCGGATGACGGGTTTCTATTTCAGGTCGTCTTCTAACAGCAGCTTTTCTGATGGTAGAGTTGGCACTTTCAGGCATTGAAGGACAGAGGCGTGGTTCATATAATCCCAGCAAGAGGCTGCTACGTTTAATATCATATTCATATTGGAAAAAATTATAAGCAGTAAAATTGCAAAAGATGTAGACAACGACTTCCAGTCCTGTAAGATCCCGATATACAAATATTGTTTCAATTGTGTCTAATCCATGTCCATAACCGCATAACAAACAAGTATGGGAGAATTTGAGCAGCGCAGTGTTGCTCTGATGAATTTGAGCTCTACTTTTTAAGTAAATGACGAGCACGACGATTACTGTCTTTTACACGAATGTCCAGCACATCAACATCATCATTGAGATGATCCAGAGCCTTGTTCTGGCTGCAATAAGCATGAGTAATGTAGTTAGATATATGTTCAGGTAAAACAAAAAGGCAGAAGATTATACACAAATTGAGAGTTGTTAGTATAAAAATGGCTAAACATCAAGTAGACCAATGTAAATGGATCAGCATAACCAACCCCTCAATTTCTGACCCCATGTCAACAGCCATCCCCTTTAGCTCAACCAATAGATGACTTAGATCATTTAGTGCATCATCCTGCTTCACCTTTTCCACCTGTAAACAAAATGATAAGATTATATGCAAGATTAAATAATGCATTCGAGAGGCACAAAAAAAATATTAAGCAAATAAACAGATTTTGTCATTAAACAAAGATGGCTAAAGAAAATTCTCTTTCTTTTGGGAAGGAAAAAAGTGACGAAAACTATATTGAAGGTATGATATTGTGTATTCAAATTCAAGCCTCTGATATCTGAACCCGGATTTGCACCACAAGCCCAAACAAACTCTGTTAACAGAAGTCAGGTATCCAGGAAGAAAAGAAAAAATTCATATGGCAAGCAAACAAACCCTAATGCAAGCCTGGTTAGTTTCGGTTTGGGTTGGAGGAGAATCTAGAACCAAACAGAGTGGTCGGGAATCAAATCGAACTTGCCATAAGAAAAAAAAAATCCACAGAAAAGCAAAATTTGGGTTGGTTCAATTTGTTTAATCAGGCTGGGCTGCCATTAGTCATGGTTTAAAATAAATTACGAACTGAACCAACCAAAATTTTCATCTCTTCCCTTTCTACTTGAGCAAACTCTGTAAACAAAATTCAGGTATACACAACTCTCAGCCAACTTAAGTAAATTGATATAACAGGCCATAATAGTGAAACCCATGTTGAGTATGTCTTTTTACAAGTGATATTTCTAAAATGCACATAGGGTATTGTTAACAGGTACTGAAACCAAATCAAACGGATGAACCCTCAAAAACCAGTGTGGACCAACTCTAAGGGTGGTTTGATTGGGTTCCCGGCACACCTCTAACAAAATGGAGTAATTTTGTTTCATGCTGTCTTCAAAAACCAGTAACTGTTGCTTAAATAATGAAAAGAAATACATGCCTCAACTTTCTGAAATGCATCTGTTGGTTCAGCAGGTGGGTTTGGTGTGTTTGACCGTCCCCTGGGAGCAGAAGTTAAGCCTAACTTCTCCTTCTGCTCCAAGTGGCTACCCTTTCTTCTGGATGAATCAACTACAAAACCAAGTAAATAACACATTAAGAAAACAACACAAAAGAAGAAAAAGAAGTAAAGTGCACACAAAGTTGTAAGGCAAAAATAGTTCAGTCATTGCCAGTGTTCTTTTTTCGTTTTTGAAAACCAATATAATCTTTAATATTTGTGGGGAACAAAATGACGGATGAGTTATGGAGAGTATAGAAGAAAGAAAATTAACCTCCTGTGATAACAGGGCCTTGTATTGGGCGTGTCTTCTTTGGCTTCCAAGTCTTAGAGAACATGCCTCCAAGATTACCCAGAAGCTTCTCACCCTGAAATCAAGCAAAAACATTAATCAAATTGTCTCTTTCACTTCAGAAGATCAATTTCTTATTATTATTATCTCTTTTAAAAAAAAATAAAAAATAAAAGGCAACAACAGCTTCAAAACCAGAGGACTATAGGAGTTGCCATCAGAGGATTGTAATGCCAAATTCGTAGGTCAAGGCTAGTGAGAAGAATATACTAAGATATTGAACCTACAAGTCACCTGTCTTCACATTTTTAATTGATTTTCTTTTTTTCTTTTTTTTTTTTCTTTTTATATCTTGGTATGTGATCATGTTTTAATTAACAATACTTTGCTCTTCCTTTTGCAATTCCAGGAAGACATGAAAAATGATCTATAATAAGGTGGATGTAATGCTGCAGATGTATTTTACTCGATCGAGGGTGCAACAAGAGAAGGAACAAACTTAATATCAATGCAAACAGGACTTGCTAGCAACCAGCTACATGACCACATTATTCATATTCTAAGACCGATCAATAGGACTACTTCCTATAATGGCCAAGCCTCAATATCTGAAACTCAGATCCATCAAGTGATCTCAAGCTCTCTCAAGATGAGTTTTTTTTTTTTGGTTGGATGGGACTCACACAAATAAGGCCAAAGAATAAACATGTCTTCAAGAAGCATAACATGCATACAATAACTATATTAGAAATTCTGAAGATGACATTTGGTAACTATATTAAAAATTCAAAAGATCACCCACTCCATCTATCTTAAAAAACACCAACTCTAGCAAGATATAACTAACCTGTTTCTTGTTAAAATATTTATCTTAACACCTTCAGCATAGACTATTTTCTTACCAAAATATCTACATGCACTACATTTTTCTTTTCAAAGGTACCACAGCAACATGAATGAACACAATGAGATGGTGCAGTTGAGGAGGGTGGTGCTGTAGGTAGACAGCGCAACAGTGGACTAGTTATTGGTAATAATCATAGGATTGTACAATTCTGGTGATAAAGTTGGCACAGCCCCAGATTAGAAATTAGTGGAACTCATCCTTGATTAGGTGTCCTCGCCATTCTTCCTCATTGCTTTCCACCCAGATAACGACATTTAGAAAGCATGGTGGAACTAAAAGGCTTGATTTTTGTGTGTGTGTGTTGAGTGTAAAAGCTTGCTTAGTTACTAAAAAAATTAAAACTAAAACTTATAGAAGTCATGACTCCTTTGGTTCTCAAACTAGGAAGAGGATCAAAACCCATAAAATGAAAAGCTAATTCCCACAAGCAGAGACATTCCTAATCAACTTTTTAAAGCATGCAAATTATATCCTAAATCAATGACTATGTATATATTACTATGAAGATTGAAGCAGCACAAATGTACCATATCAAAGACAATCATGTCATAATCAACTGGTAAAACAAACAAATATTAAAAATCTACATGTAATAAAGGATGTAAAGATCCCATGGCAAGCCTATTAATTTCAAGAGCAGCGTTAATGCGGGTGTGAAGAACAGACCATAAACCAGGAAAATTTCAGTGGAACATAGTTTTTTGGTTATTTATATGTACTATTTTCTTAAAGTAGAAATTCTGATTCGACAAATAAGAGGCATACCCTACTAAGATCGTGATCAATATCGGCAGCAACCATGTGGGTCCTGGTAATTTGCTCACCCTGCTGGTGCAAGGCAACCAAAGTTTTGGTCGCATCCTCTCTTATGTCCTCTGCTATCTTCAGGCAGCTGTTGACTGACTTCGTGGTCTCCTCAGCCTTGTACACAGCAAAGTTCTCCAGTTCTTGCACTGATTGATTCTCTAATCCACCTGAGTCACGGAAATCATTCTTGTACATGTTTCTCGCTGCTGAGGTATGCACATATGAAGATGAAGAAGAGGTTGTTTTCCCCTCATCATCATCAAAGGGGTTGGTGCCAAAATTTGGTGCAACTAGGGAAGGCTCAGAAGAAGTCCTTCTTGAGGAATTCTGCTTTTTCTTAATATCCGAATCATCATCAAAAGGGTTCGAGCCAGAGTGAACAGGATATCCAGGGTCAACTGAGTTCTGTTTAGCAACCTTCACGGGAGATTTCTTTAAACCAAACATTTTCCAATGAAAAATATGCAGAATCCAGTCAGAAAGATGATGCTGTATAAGATCTTGCAGACGAAACAACGATACTATTGAACTGCACAGAGATCAACAATGATCCTGTGGAAGCAAACAAGAACAATATGTGAGATTGCGCCACTTGTTACAAAGAGAAACAAATGAAAACGAATACAACCAAGGCTATCCATCACCATGAAGAAGCACCATGAAAATAGGGGAAAACATAAAAATCATTACCACGAAGCAGGAAAGCTAGACATATAAAGTAAGAGAGTCATAAAGCATGTCCAACATTCCTATAGCAAGAGGAGATATAACCAAGGCAATCATGAAAAGTTCATGGTTTTCTACTTTACATTCTTGAAAGAAAAGATGTTGGGAGACGGTTTGACTAAATAGATCAAAAGGAAAAAAAATTCCAAAAAAAAAAAACTGTATTATCAATTTTATTAAAAATAACAAAAGCACAATCAAACAATCAACCTACCCATATGCTCTGCTAGGTTGAAAGGAAAATTCAGGAAATAAAATAAACCAAATTCTTAAATAAAAAATGATTCATCCTGTCAGAACCCAAAAAACTAAAACCTTCTCTATGATGAGCCTAAGACAAGAATTTGACTTGGTTGACATGACTTTCATTCTCTAACAGCCATAACAACATAAATGATAAAACATAAAACTCAAAATTTTCATTTCCCTTTTCTTTTCCTCCAATTTCTCACCAATCAAACAGAGGATTAGGAAAACAAAATAATAAAAATAGCGCAACCCATGTAAGATATCAACAAAAAGTACCTGAATTTCAGAAGTGAGAATTCAAGAACAAGTGTAGAAAAGGATTATAAAGCATATACATACTGAGTTAAAAGGAAACATGGGTTATGTTTTTTATATCCCGAAAGAACTAGGAAAAAGAAAGGAAATGGAAGTAGCATTGACCGTACGATAAAAGCAAGAAAGCAAAGAAGACAAAAGCAAAGACCCAGATAGAAAAAAAGATTTAAGAGGTTAAATAATCAAAACCCAGAAACAAAATCCATCCAAACAAATCAATAATCATCGCTGGTGAGTAGCACAATCTGGGTACCTCAGAAGTTCCACCAAATGAGAGAGATAGCCTCGCAAGAATGCAGAGTTGCACCCCCCACAGTCAATATATGAGAGAGAGAGAGAGAGGGAGACGGCTTCAAAGGACGACTTGGCAAAAGCGTGGGTCAGGACTCAGGCGATACACAAATCGCGTCACGAAAAGTCTTTGGAAACTGACATGAAAGTGCAGGGATGTTCAAAGCGAGTAATCTTCAATGTAGACGTGTTTTTTTTTTTAATTATTAGATTATTGTTTGTTGAATAATACAAATCAAATTGTAAACTTGATCACACCCACCTACTCTTCTATTTATTTTATTATTTTACAATTTTTTGGCCGGATTAAACTCTATAAATGTCTCTGATCTCTTCGAGAGTAAGGAAGATTAATTCAAGCAATTTGATTTTGACAACTTCTTTCTATGAAAGGTAAGACCTTGGGCAAGATAGGCTTGCACAATCAAGGCAATGTAGCCAATATTAAGCCATCAAAATTTGATAATTTGTGGGCTAATATTATCTAGCAACTTACAAAAGGATATAGACAAAGGTCGGTCACTTTTACTTGGAAATGAATTATCAGGACAAAATATATGTGATAAACAAGTTACCAACTTTTGTGACTTAGCATTTTGTACTTTGATGATTACAAAAGCCTATCTAACCAATTGGGTACTTCATCTCTTTGTAGCAAGATGAAGGGTGAAGTCATGATTTCAAGCCCCATCGAGCATCCGGTACGTGTGTTGGGTCTGTTTGAATTTGAGAGTTCAAATGTACAATTTGAAAACGAGATTTTTAAAAACATAGTTAATTTTTGGTAAAATAACATATTTACCCTTTAAATTCACAATTTAGCCTTATGTTATTTGAAAGGGAAATTGTATATAAAATCCTTAGGTAAACGCGCCTTTTTTAAAAACTCCCTGGGTTTTTTTTTTCGAAAATTTACTCCCTGGGTTAATGGAAATGACAATAAAATCCATGCCGTCAAAAATTTTTAACAGCCGTTAGTCAAATTCAAAACGCACCGTTTCACCTTATTAAAATATTAATTTTTTTTTATTAATTTAATTTTAAAATTTAAATCTAAAAATAAAAAAATAAAAAAATTAATCTTTTGTCAACTCACGACTTCTTTCCTCAACCCCGGCGAACACACCCCAGCTCTCGAATCTCTCCGGCAACATCAACGGTGGTTTGGCTTCGGTGGTGCCTTCTCCAGTTGTTGGAGAACAATTGATTTCTCAGTTAGATTTCCAGTTGGTGACTTCTTGCCTTCAAATTGTTTTTCAAGTTGAAGAACAAGAAAAAGAGAATTTTACTGCTGGTTCTTGTTATTATATCTTGATGGTCTTTTATCTTTACAATTTCAGGGTCTCTACTGCAATTACCAAAGGGAGAAAAGGAGACTGTTGTCGATCTGATCATTGCTCAAAGTTTTTGGTTTCTTGCTCTGGGTTTTGTTGGTAGAAGGATTTTATGAATGGGTTTTGCTTAGTCTTTTTTTTTTTCTTTTTATTTCTGGTATATGGGATTTTTTCAGCTTGTCAGATGTCAACGTTTGGAGAATCTGGTTGTTTCCCTCAGAGCCAAGCTAACGTTTACCCAAGTCAATGTGATCATTGTTTCCCTCTTGCCTTCAAGGAGAATTACAGCAAGCATCAGAAAGGTTTAAAAAAATTCTACAGGCGTCAAAAGATTCCAACTTGTTTAAGACGGCTAAAACACATTAGCAGAGGCATGCATAACATTGTCCCTTAAGATGTTGGATTC
>NC_081543.1:5946152-5947728 GCF_901000735.1 Corylus avellana
ATCGCTGGTGAGTAGCACAATCTGGGTACCTCAGAAGTTCCACCAAATGAGAGAGATAGCCTCGCAAGAATGCAGAGTTGCACCCCCCACAGTCAATATATGAGAGAGAGAGAGAGAGGGAGACGGCTTCAAAGGACGACTTGGCAAAAGCGTGGGTCAGGACTCAGGCGATACACAAATCGCGTCACGAAAAGTCTTTGGAAACTGACATGAAAGTGCAGGGATGTTCAAAGCGAGTAATCTTCAATGTAGACGTGTGTTTTTTTTTATTATTAGATTATTGTTTGTTGAATAATACAAATCAAATTGTAAACTTGATCACACCCACCTACTCTTCTATTTATTTTATTATTTTACAATTTTTTGGCTGGATTAAACTCTATAAATTTCTCTGATCTCTTCGAGAGTAAGGAAGATTAATTCAAGCAATTTGATTTTGACAACTTCTTTCTATGAAAGGTAAGACCTTGGGCAAGATAGGCTTGCACAATCAAGGCAATGTAGCCAATATTAAGCCATCAAAATTTGATAATTTGTGTGCTAATATTATCTAGCAACTTACAAAAGGATATAGACAAAGGTCGGTCACTTTTACTTGGAAATGAATTATCAGGACAAAATATATGTGATAAACAAGTTACCAACTTTTGTGACTTAGCATTTTGTATTTTGATGATTACAAAAGCCTATCTAACCAATTGGGTACTTCATCTCTTTGTAGCAAGATGAAGGGTGAAGTCATGATTTCAAGCCCCATCGAGCATCCGGTACGTGTGTTGGGTCTGTTTGAATTTGAGAGTTCAAATGTATAATTTGAAAACGAGATTTTTAAAAACATAGTTAATTTTTTGGTAAAATAACATATTTGCCCTTTAAATTCACAATTTAGCCTTGTGCTATTTGAATATACAGATTTTTCTTCGTTTTCAAATTGTCAATCCAAATGATACATTATTTGCAATTTGATTTAAAATTGCATTTTTAGACCGCGAAATTGCAATCCCAAACACATTCTTATTATTTAGAAGAAGAAAAAAAAAGTGTGCATATTTTAATATTTTATGTGTTTTTTTTTTTTTTTTTTACATAATATCATCAAGGATAAAATCTTTCACCTAAACAAGTTAGTAGTCCCCCTATCTCAATTTAGAGTCCTGCTTTATTTTTTGAAATATCCCAAAATAAAATTTCCACTTTCTTAAAGGAATATTTCTTTGATATTTTTTAAACTTGTCTTTATCTTCTTCAAAAAATTAAGAATGAGTAAAGATGGCCCAATTGCCCATATCTTTGATCATTCCGCTTAGGATCGAGACACTTATTTTTATGAAAAATGATAGAGACGCAACTTTGGCCAAATTTTTCTCTTATATGATCATTTAAAAAAAAAAAAAAAGTAAAAATAATTTTTGAAGTGATAACATCCTATGCGGTCATTTTTTTATTTGGTCTTTTTTTTTAAAAAAAAAAAAATGGTATTTTTCTTCATAATAATGACATTTTTTTTTTAAATAAGACCATTTTTATGAAGAAAAATACTTTTTTTTTAAACAAAAAACAAATAAAAAATGATCAC